>NC_061509.1:84023389-84048645 GCF_022539505.1 Lolium rigidum | reverse complement strand
ATCTTCCTCAATGAATCTGCATACATAAGGTTTAAGCTGCTCCCTCCATCTATGAACACACGTGAAACGTCGAATCCTGCAATCACCGCTGGCAAGATCAGAGTTGATTGCCCTGGTCGTGGAACTTGCTGCGGGTGGTCCGCTAGGGTGAAATCGATGTCCTGTGCCGACCAATTCAGGTACCCAGTCGTTGGCGGAGGCATCTTCTCTACCATGTAGACTTGTCGCGAAATCACCTTTTAGGTCCTATTCGAAGGTCTGCCCTTGGATCATCAACACTGCTCCAGTTGTATCAACATAAGGACCATTAGTTGGGGCTGCCATCAATTGCAGCTGGTGTCAATTTTCATCGGTAATTGCGGGTGGAGGTGGAAGGTGAATCTCGCTCATTGGCCCTTAAGGGTTCCTGCTCGCTGCCTGCGCATTGGTGTGTCCAGCGTATCTATGCAATGCTAGGAAAGTTCGGCAGTCCTTCTGGAGATGACCCGACTGTCTTTTCCCATTATTATTGAGAAAGAAGTGCATCTGACACGGTCCGTTCAGGAGATCCTCGGGTGATACATATGGCCTTTGGAACCTTGGTCCACTATTTTGCCTATTAGATCGGGGAGCATCGCTGTAGTCATTGCGATGCTCGTTGCTCCTCTGATAATCATCTCGATTATTTCCTCCACTATTTCCTCGGAAACCAGCCGCTACTTGGCCAGGGTCATCGTAGTCTGAGAACTGTCGAGAAAAACGTCGTCTATTTTGATTGTTTCTGTTGCGGTCGTCATCAGGTGACCTGTGCCGTTTGTTTTGAACATCATCTTCTCCATCTGCCCAGCGATTCGCTATTTCCATGAGCGCTGCTATTGTTTTTGGGTTAGTCCTTCCCAAATCCTCGATTAGGTCCTTTCTTCGGATCCCCGCAACAAACGCATCTATTGCTCTTTTGTCAGATATATTTTCTGCCGAATTTTTGATAATGTTCTACCTCTGGATGTACGTCCTCATTGGCTCATCAAACTTCTGCCTGCAGGCCCTCAACTGCTCTATTGATGCAGGTTTCTTGCATGTGGATAGAAATTTTTTCACAAACATGTCCTCGAAAGTTTCCCAGCTGTCGATGGATCCTGCTGGTAGCTTTTTTATCCGTGACCTTGCGGCCCCGCTTAGGTGGACCTGGATGCTCTGCATGGCAGTTGCTTCAGTTCCACCTGTCAACTTCACTGTCTCCAGATAATCGACTAACCAATCATCAGGATCTTGCAAACCATCGAATTGTTTGTAGTTGTCGGGTAACTTAAACCCAGACGGAACCCAAGTTTTACGAACTCGTCGAGTAAAGCAAGGGAGCCCACACATATCCTCCTCATCTACTTTTGGTGAGTGCCAACGTTCTCTCCTTTCTTGCCATGCTCTATCAACTCGCGCTTGCGTCGTTGTGTCTCTTGCGTCACCTGTCCTTGGAGGATCTTGTGTTGCTACGGCGGGTCGAGGACTATTTCGCCTGGGGGCACCTTCGGGTGGTACGCTTGTACTTGCGAAAGCTGTTCCCATCGCCCCAACTCCTGCCAGAGCCATGTTGTACAACGCTTCTCTTGGATATCCAGGAGGTGGCCTGGATGCCAATATGTAAGCTTGAGTTGCCATGTACCCAGCTTCCGGTGTTTTGGGGATGATGTTTCCTCTTGTGTCTATCGACATAAAAGACATGTCAAGGTTTTGGATCAGATGCTCCCGCTCGCCCTCAGGTATATGTTGCAACCGAGATCTTCCTCTATCACGAGCTGCTCTATGGTTATCTCCCGAGGTTCCTGATTGTCGACTTTGCTCCGCTCTTCACCTGCTCGACGCGGAGGCTGCAGCTTTCCTTTGCTCAAGTATCACCCTTTGTTTTTCCAACTCTCGGCTAGCACGTGCGAGTCTATATTGATATGCTTGCAGCTCTTCCACCGTGGCCGTGGTGGTCATCGGATCTGTGCCGTTCATGGCTCTTGATGCTCTGTCCCAAGCTGCTTGCGAAAGTGGCAGCCTCTGGCGAGGTGTAGGCCCAACATACTTGCTGCCCAAACCTCGCGTGAGATCAGCGGGATCGATGTATGGATTTCCCAAATCATCGAAAGCCTCTGATGTTTCGTCCTCTTGACGACTTGGCTCACCAATCACACAAACTTGATGGTATGTTGGCATTGTATGTTCATCTTCGGGGTCGGTGACACCATCGTAACGGTCGGCGAAGACCTCCTGAATAGAAGTGGGTCTGTCGATGAAGTTAAAGATGTCGATGCTTTCCGAGTCGCTGTCCAGATCGGAGTCCGTGAACGACCCGAAAGATATCCCGCCGAAAAGATTGGCGAGATCTCCGCCGACAGCGGGCTTGACGTAGCTTGCCGACGAAATTTCCTCATCGCTTGACTTGATTGACGATGATGATCCCGAGAATTCGGAACCAACCGTCAACGGTCCCGAACGGATCGGTGCCGCTAGACGATGTGATCCTTCTTTCTCGACGCAAAAGTGGAAGCTCCCGAACTTCATCTCCATTGGCTCTTCCAGATAGGCATATGCATCCAAACGGGCGGGAGGGTGAGGAACAAAATTAACGAGACCAGTTTTGATCTGTTTACCTCCATCCATCGCGTTTCTTGCCACCGAAGATGTTGACGATGTTGAACGTGCCATCGAGATCAGCTCCTTGTCGCCTCTAATTCCCACAGACGGTGCCAATTGACAAGGTATCTACTTGTCAATGCCTACAAGTTGTAGACTAGGGTTTCGTGGAAAGTAGAGGGCAAGTAGATCTCGAAGGTTTCAACCGAAAAGGTGCTCGACTGCTAAAAACTAGGGTTGTGTTGACAATGAATCGATACTTTCTTTCTCCCTCGACTCCCCCTTATATAGGAGGCGGAGCCGAGGGTTTCGTGATGCACAAGTTACAGAACAGCGGGAGACTCTTCGAGTTCGTCTCGTATAATTACAAGCCTCTATTCCTAATGTATCTCTAACTTCCATATCGACGCTTTGTTGGGCTTCCGGGCTTCGTAATCTTCGAGTCGTGGGCCTTCAGTAAACCCCTGGTACCTTCTTCGGCAGGCCCATTAGGGATGCCTATGTCACATGGTGATGTTCGTTTTTGTGGTCGGTGATGTGCACATGCTTGTGACCAGTGGTGTCCTGGTGGTGTTCGTCTTCGTGGTCGGCGACATGGTGATGCTTGTGACCGGCGTCACCAACGGTGTCATGGTGGTGTTCGTCTTCATGGTTGGTGACGTGCCCATGCTTGTGACCGGCGTGACCGGCAGTGTCCTGGTGGTGATCGTCTTCTTGGTCGGCGACATGGTGATGCTTGTGACCTGCGTCACCGACAGTGTCATGGTGGTGTTCGTCTTCGTGGTCGGTGACGTGCCCATGCTTGTGACCGGCGTGACCGGCGGTGTCCTGGTGGTGTTCGTCTTCGTGGACGGCGAGATGGTGCTGCTTGTGACCGGCGTCATCGACGGTGTCATGGTGGTGTTCGTCTTCGTGGTCGGCGACGTGCCCATGCGTGTGACCGGCGTCACCAATGGTGGTATTCGTCTTCGCCGTCGACGACGTGGTGATGCTTTTGACCAGCGTGACCGGCGGTGCCATCGCCGACGTGCCGAAGCTTGTGAACGGTGGTGCCATGGTGGTCTTGTGATAGGTGAGGTAAGATCACCATGTTGCCATATAGGTGAGGCTACGAAAACCATACGACCAACCAATCAAAGTGTCACTTGAGTGCCATCCGGTGCAACACAGCCTACCAAACGATGTGCCATTCGTGAATCGGAGCTTGGCCGGAACGAGATGGAAGTCGCATCTCGCTGGCGCAGTGAGCCATGATTTCCATGCAGGCTACCAAACACGCCCTATGTGACTGATTGTTTTTTTAGAACACAGTACAACACAGACGCTCACAAACATGCACGAACAAACACCCCTATGAACGCACGCACGCACACCCTACCCCTATGAGCACCTCCAAGGGACTGAACCGGCATATCTTGAGGTTGACAAAGTCACCACTGTGACTGATTGTCAAAGACTGCGATTTTTTTTAATAATACAACTTTTTATTTAATTCTAGGAATAGCGCGTGATTTTAAAAAAGTGCAAAAGTGTGATCTGATCGATCAGCTAATGACCGATCGGTCAGTAGCAGGCTGACTCCCAGTCGGCTGTCAGGTGACAGAACTAGTTAGTCGATAGCTGACCAATTAGCCAGCTACAGACCAATTGGCCAGCTACCGACCGATCGGCCATGGATTTAGTTTAGGTTTATTACGAGTGATATATCCTGGCACTTCTCCCCCATTATTTTCCCGCCACCGCTTTCCCGCCATATCTTCTCCCTCTCCCATTCACACCATCGTGTTTCCCTCCCGCCCTTGCCGCCACCCTTCCCGCCACTTCTTCCCGCCATCCTTCCCGCCACTCCTTCCTCCTCCTCCTCGTAGGCATAAATATATTTATGAATGTGATTAAATGTTACTGTTTGTGTTGCAGTCTCCCCCGCCCCTATGCAAATGGTTTCACTGGATAGACACGGAGCAGCTGGATTGGGCTCGCCAGGAGGTAGAGGAGAAACACTGGCGTGCGTGGGCAACGTTCTTTGAGGAGGAGCGTCAGGAAAAGGCCCGTGCTAATGATAAAGCAGAGAGAGAGACGGATCCAGAAACTAAGGGTGGAACACGCTCAGTACATAAAATTGCAAATAAGTTCCGAAGTAGCGCCTCACCGCCTAGTTTCTTCCCCTCCCGCGACGTCCCCTTGTGCCTCGCTGCCCCTTTCCTGCTGGGCCAGTGCCGAAGATTGGAAAATTGGTGTCCCAATGACCAAATTGATTGCATAGGAAACATTGTCTCGTTGGCCCTCCAGCTTCAGATTCATCCATATAATTTCGGATGCGCTGCAATGGCTGTCTACCGATACTTGTCCTTAGTAGCGTCGGGTCTGAGATATATCGCCTTTCAGAAGGGTTTACAGTGCTGAAATAAACCTAAGGGCATCTCTAGCGGCGCGACGCATTTCGGACGCTGAAATTGTTCGCGGACGTCCGTTTTTGTCGCGTGGCGGACGCCAAAATGACCGCGAGGGACGAAATGTCCGTTTGCGTCGGGGGCCACAAACTAATTTAACATACAAACAACTGCGAGGGGCCAAAATGATCGCGAGGGGCGAAATGTCCGTTTGCGTCAAATAGATTACCGGATACTTCAAACGAATAGGTTCAAACATATTTAACATACAAACAAAAACAAATTTAAAAACATATAAACTAAAACTGATTTTTGGCCTTCTTGTTAGAAGGCCATGCCTCGTCGTCCTCATTCCTGCGTCTCTTGCTTGTCACCTCCTCGTCGGAAGTGGAACTGGAGGATGATGCGTCCGTGGAGGAGTTGGAGTCGGACTCAGTGTCGTCGTTGAACGGACGACGACGACGCGCCGCTCGCGCCAGCGACCTTGCCCTTGTCCTGGCCTCCTTCCTTGCCGCCTCCTCGTCGTCCGCCGCCTCCTGCGCCCCCAGCAGGTCGAACCTGGCATCGGAGTCCTCCTCGTGCCCCTCCTCCTCCTCCTCCTCGCCGTCGCTGCCTGCGGCGCCTCCGTCCACCTCCTGGCCGTCGCTGGCATTGCCGGCTCCGTCCTCCTCCTCCTTACTCGGCGTGGAGGCTGGGTCACTTGGCGTGGAGCCCGGGTCGCTCGGCGTGGCGTTTGTTTCCCACCAATGCATCCATCCCGGCGGCTTGCCCTCGCTCTCAGAGTCGGACGACAGGGTGTAGTCGCTCATGGCTCGCCGGTGTTGGAGAAGAAGAAGAAGCGTAAGAAGGAGGTGGTTGGACGTGAATTACATCGGACGCAGGGTTATATTCTGTGGGAATTAATGTCCGCGCGTATAACGAAGAGGCTGACGGTTGCTCTTCTGCGGCGGTTCGGCGCTCCATGCCGGCGGTTGGCAGGTTGATCGCCGTGGTTGCCACTCCGGCGGTTGCCATTCGCGTGCTTGCTGTGGTCTAATTCGACGCTGATAGGAGGAGGGTCACTGCCAGGCGGGCCTGTGGGGGAAGCGAGCGAACGCTAGGCGCGACCGCGCAAACGTCCGCGGACACACAAACGTGCCGCATAGCGTCGCTGCGGACGTCCCGGACACGATGCGTCGTCCCGCTGGAGCAGGGTGCAAACGCATTTCCGGTTCGCGCGGACGCAACGGTCGCTCAGCGTCCATTTGCGTTGCGCCGCTGGAGATGTCTGTCACACTTTTGCACTTTTTTGAAATCGCGCGCAGAATTAAATAAAAAATTCGTATTATTTAAAAAAAAAATCGCGTCAAAGACTAAGTTATCTTCGAGGACATATTGTAAAGAAAAATGTTGGTTCCAATTCCACTCTTTAAAGGACTCGAGGCAAACGTCGGGTGCCGATTCGATCCGACGCCGGCTCACACTCCCCTGCTTCCTTCCCGTTCCCGCTGCCCCCCCTCCCCTGCACCAACACACCAGTCTCGGCCACGCCCAAACCCTCGCCGCCCTATGGCCGCCGCCGGCGTCGCCGGGGCCGCGGCCGCTGCCCCGCAGCCTCCGCGCCAGTTCAAACTGGACCCCCAAAGCGAGCTCCGCGTGGAGGTGCTCCCTGACGCGCCCCTCCGCGTGCGCCTCGTCTCCGGCACGGCGGAGATCTTCGGGACCGAGCTTCCCCCCGAGGGCTGGGTCCCCGTCCCGCCCCGCTCCAAGATCGCTGTGAGTGCGCCTTCCCCCACCCCCCCACGATAACCCACCCTCCTACCTCATCTCTACTGCCGCCGCACGGTACTGACTCGCTATCTCTGTTTTATCCGACGAATTAGATTTTCACGTGGCACGGCGCGACGCTGGAGCTGGACGGGCTTTGCGAGAGCGAGTACACCTCCGACGAGGTGAGGCGGCGTTCCAGTCTCTCCCTCTTGTCAAAAAACATATTCGGTTTCCTTTCTTGTGGTGTGAATTTGAGGTTCTTGAATATGTTGTCGTGATGAGGTTCTTGAATTTGAGTGTAGACGCCGATGGTGATTTATGTCAACACGCACGCCATCCTTGACGCGCGGAGGGGGGCGGCGAGGGCTGCCACCGCACAGGACGGCGACTCCAAGGCCTCGCAGGTGACTGCTCTTGTTCCACCCTGTTTTCTTGTTTAGGCATGTAATTGCTGGATAGTTAGAGGCAAAGTTTGGTTCTTTCTTGCTGCGGTGATTAAATCTACTCGCCCACCTGTTTATCTTCAAAAAGATTGTTGCGTCCGGTGGGTTTTACATCTTAGAGATTGAGAAGGTAGCCAGCATAAAGTTAGAAAATTTGTAAAAACATATTGCAACATAATCATTGCAGGCGAGTAGCCAGCAGCATGTTTTAACATGAATGTTAAAATCCAGGAAACACTGTGAAAAAAGGGCTGTGACCAATTGTTATCTTTGTACCGAATCAGTGAAATTTGCTACTCTTGGTTATTTAGGGACCCCGAGTGATTGTCGTGGGGCCATCCGATTCTGGAAAAAGCACTCTGTGCAAGATGCTCCTTAGCTGGGCTGCCAAGCAGGGATGGAAGCCTACATATGTGGATTTGGATATCGGCCAGGGGTCCATAACCATACCTGGATGCATTTCTGCTACACCCATTGAGAAGCCTATAGATATAGTTGATGGGATTCCTTTGGAGATGCCCCTTGCATACTTCTATGGCCATCCAAATCCAAGGTAACTTGCTAGCTTGTCTTGGCGCTTCTTGTCACTGCTCTATTTATTAAGCCTCTTTTCTTTTCTGTTCGACTATCTTGACGTCTCTGCATTGCTTTATGTTGCCAATAGTATAAATCCAGATGTTTATAAAGCTCTTATGAAAGAGCTAGCTCAAACATTGGAGACACAGTTTTCTGGGAATGCTGAATCTAGGGCAGCGGGTATGATTATTAACACTATGGGCTGGGTTGAAGGCCTTGGCTTTGAGGTAAATATTTTGTTCCAAATTGTAATATGCCATTTGGATAAAAACGTTGTGGCTAATATTATGTGCTAACATAAGATAATTCCATTTGTGCTTTGCAGCTAATTAATAGTGCAATCGAAACCTTCAAAGCTGATGTAGTGCTCGTATTGGGACAGGCAAGTGCTTGTATATTGTTATGCTCAGTTTCAATGTTACTAGTTTACTCTTTAGTCCTGTAGATAACTCAACATTCATTTCACCATAGTCTTGTACATAACTCAACTTGATATTCTTTTAAGCTTGATAATAGTGTGTTAACTGCAATATGTTTAGCTTGACTTGCTATCCGAGATTACTCTGCTATATTTTTTAGCTTGATAAATTTTTTTTTGAAGGAATTTTTAGCTTGATAATAGTGTGCTAACTGCTGAAACTTTAGCTATTATAACATTGTCAGACCTAGCAACTTGTCGTAGTTACTGCAATCCAGGCATTAACTCTATCCTTTTCACGAGGAGGGAGACCAGGGAATAACATCTAACTAATGGTACTTTAGATATACCACCCTGTGTTCAAAACTATCATCAACATCAGTATATAGTACATACTTTATTCACGTATGAAACTGTTCTTCTGAGTTTATGACATATTTAGTTTGAGCAAAGGTAACTCTAGGTTCAAAAAATCCTCAACAGCCGAGAAATAATGAAAATCACTATTGCAGTTCCTAATTCAGCCCAGAGAGGTTCTTGCTTGACAGCTTGTGTTTATGCCAACTAACAGAGTTTGCATTATACAAAACCAAAGCCACATGGATGCAGAACTGCATATATCATTAAAATAAACCATTTATTAAGATTAACTTGTAATCTTATCCTATCATAGTAATGGTAATACAGATGTTAGGTTTGAAATGTGGAGTCGTTAGTTAACATGATACCAAATGGTCCTGAAGCTTAGAATGATCTGATTTGTCTGCTGCAGGAGAAACTCTGGAAGATGTTAAAAGATGCAGTAGGAAGTAAACCCAACATCAATGTTGTAAAACTTCATAAATCAGAGGGTGTTGTCCCAAGGAATTCAAAATATCGCCAAAAGGCCAGAAGCTCCCGTATCAAGGTAAATTGTTCGTTCTATTGGCGGCCCTTAGTGTCCCTGATTTTGTTGCTTAAAAAGATATCTTAGTTGGCATTTTTGTCTTGATTTGCTAAAGCTGAATCCTAATTTATTGGTTGCAGGAGTACTTTTATGGGATTGCAAATGATCTGGCACCACATTCAAATATAGTCAACTTCAGTGACGTTTCTGTTTACAGAATTGGTAGCGGGCATCAAGCTCCTCGGTCAGCATTACCAATCGGTGCAGAGCCTGTGACAGACCCGACTCGGCTTATTGCTGTCAATATCAGCACAGATATGGTCCATACAGTGCTTGCTGTTTCTTATGCGAAGGAACCGGATGAAATAATTTCGAGGTAATACCAACTGTCGTTCTGCAAGATAGTAATCAGGTGTTACAACCACCATGTGCTGCAAAAGTGGCCCTAACTAGAAGTAGATCACAAAGGTCGAAAGACTGAACAATTGCTCATGTTACACGTTAAAATTGAACCATAAATCATTAAATCATACCCAGCTATAGAAATTGTTCATGTATTTATCTAGTGACTTGCTTCATTGTCATGCAAACTTTTCATCTCGTGGTAAATCAACAACTGCTATTGCTGTAGATCTGCGTAGTCATGCCTTGGCAAAACGTAGTACATAACAGCAGTGGCGGAGCCAGCCCGTACATGGAGCCTGGGCAGAGTAACAAAGACAGTTAGCTGATGGGCATTTGCCCATGGTACTGCTAATAGATTCCTTTCATCTCTGTCATAGATTACACGAAGATTCCTGGGTAGAGTCCGGGTAGCTGCCCGGGGCTGACAGGAGCTGGCTCCGCCACTGCATAGGCTATTGTTTAGAAGCTACTTTTCATAGTCATGTGCGAATACTCACTGCCACAATTTAAAACATTCTTACAACATCCTTTCTGTAGTCTGTAATTCCTCTTTTTAGTAGAAGTGTATTTACATTTCTGGAGATACATTTGCTAGCAACCTAACACAAAATCATGTGCAGCAACGTTGCTGGGTTCATCCACGTCACTGATGTTGACATCCAAAGGTACATTAACACCATGAAATGACTCCCGGCTTCTGCTCCAGTTCCTTGCATTCTCCTGTGGGACTTAACACTCTGCATTTCAGGAAGAAGCTGACGTACATCGCACCTTGCCCGGGGGACCTGCCAAGCAGGCTGTTAATCGCGAGCTCCTTGACATGGTACGAGGCTTGATCTAATTGGAGCTCAAATAGTATTTAAGTTTGGGCAGTTAACTTGACAGCTGTAGATGCTGCTGGGCAGTTGACTAGCAGGCCGTTGTAACGCTCAAATGTATTCGAACTGCTAACTGGAACAGTGTAATGGCAAGCGGCTTCTTGATTTAACCTGAGTTTGTGGTTGACATGGTCACACGGAATGTTCCTTATACCGTTGGGTATGATAGTTCGATCAACATGAGGCTGATGTGCTTTCTTTACACTCCGAAAAACTATGCTATATAAAGTCCATCTCAATAAAAAATGATTGCCCCTTCAAATTTGTCCGTCTCCAACTAAACAAACTATCATCTAAAAATAGCTCAACCCAATATGGCTATCATAAATATGTTGCAAAGATGCAAAACATAGCTTTTGCCGCTTGAAAGATTTCCCATCAATAGAGCATCAAACGCTAAGATCACAACTGTTTCATCAATAAATCGTGGCTCTTGATTTAACCTTTGTTTGTGGTTGACATGGTCACATGGAATGTTCTTTATACCATTGGGTATGATAGTTCGACCAACAGGAGGCTGATGTGCTTTCTCTACGCTCTGTAAAACTAAGATATATAAAGTCCATCTCAATAAAAATGATTGTCCCTTCAATTTTTTCTGTCTCCAACTAAACAAACTATCATCTAAAAATAGCTCAATCCAATATGGCTATCATAAATATGCTGCCAAGATGCAAAACATAGCTTTTGCCGCTTGAAAGATTTCCCATCAATAGAGCATCAGACACACGAGATCACAACTATTTCATTAACACAAACAAATGCTGAGAGGACACAGGTATGCATCCTATTTAGACTGGAATAAAAGCAACAGAGGCTATCATAAATCCAAATTCAGCTTCCCGTCAAATTTGCACCAACAACACAAAAGGGGAGCACATTGGGAAAAAGAACTCAGGGCATGCAACTTTCAACATCATGTGAAGATCGAGGAGCAGCAAACAAAATCTCCATACAAAAGAATTAATTGACATACAACCCAGGCTCACAGAACCCGTATCTAAGGACAGAAAATCTACAACCCCCAACGCTGTGGAGAGGAGGCACCAAGACCAGTAAGTTAAACTGTCAACACCACATTTACAAAAAGTAGTCGGGGGTCTTGCGTGTGGTGTCGGGCTCGATTTGCCGAGGCGCGGGATCAAACTGGAGGAAGTTATGATCCATGTTTTCACCGATCTCGAGAATTGCAGCCATGTTACCACATCGGTAACAGTAGTTTGGTGCGCTGAAGACTGTCACGACATTCTTATCCTGCATGAGGAAACCAGAAGACAGTAAGTAACGTTGTATACAAAAGCAAGCAGACGACTATAAACCGCATAATGCAGGAATGTATGAAAATACAATCACGGCCATCACTTTAATAACGACAATGGCTCTTAGGGCCATGCGTACAACAAAGCAAGCAAGCTAACCAATGCTCTTTGAAGGCTTTCTTCTACTTCCGAGCCGAAAGAAAAATGAATCAAATTTTCCATGACACTTCTTTGCCCATGAAGACAAAGTTTCAGTTTTCCTCATTATGTTCCCTAATATCTTTCTGGTCATATGTTCAAAACGGGATGCAGGATTGAAGACAAAATATTTTACCGGAAACCATTGGAGCAAAACCTGCCATGTGACCCTGTTGGATGCAGGATTGGGCTTATATGTTCCCACTACTGTACACCTGTCTATGTTTCCTTACATACGCGATATGGATCTCAGTTATCTACACAGGTTGGCTGTGATCTGCAGTGAATCCACTGCCACACACCACTCGGAATATCGCAGACAATGGTAAGTAGATATGGTTCCGTCAGAAACTTAGACAAAGTTCTTCTATCTATTTTTCTTTTGCGAGAGGCTTTCGGTATGTTGAGGAAAATGTAAATGCCTCACGCATCAGTTTACAATTAGCACAATCAACGAGTGAACTGGTATGCTACTAATTAACTCCTAGTCTTCTATAAGACTAACCAAAGAGCTGTACAATCTCAGATTCCATGCTCCCTAAGAGCGCAGTTATTAGTAGCTGTGCTTTGATTTGTTGATATGCAAACAGCTTTGTCGCAACTACTATGTTCAGATCTTTCAGAAGGTATTTTAGCCAGTGACTAGGACTGGTCAAATTAATCACAATGGATATTGCTTTTGGCAATATTGTGTTCGGAAAACCAACCTGACACCAATTGAATCCTTCCATTACAAGTTGATGGGCCCTTGATATGAGAGAGAGGCCATTCGTATGGTTGAACTGCTGAGCAATATCTTGCCCAAATGTATAACCTGCTCCTCTTGGTGAAATCCCCCACCCACATCTGTCGTCTGGATCAGACCACAGCAGATCACACATAGGGCCTTCATGAGGAACCTGCAAGTATAATGAGAAATATGTTATATTAGGACGAGAATGAACATTGCGCAGTGTAGTTCAGTTTTGTTCCACACAAGCGTGGAGCTTGAGGACCCACTAGATGCTAGCTAAGAGGCGACAGCGACAAGGCTGACATGTTGGAGGGAGAGCAGATAACAGGAGACACTACTTCGACACAAACTCTTTCCTAACAAAAACTAGCTAATATAATACAAACTGGGCATATACTAATCTAAGAAATCCAGCAGATATTTTCAAGCTTTATCCCAACTAAAAGGGCATTGGTTGCTGTTAGGCTGTTACCATGATGTGGTCTAATCTGCTACTGTTTGGGCATGATAGGGAATTCCCCACATAACAGTACCATAGATTAGACCCAACAGATATCATCGACATCCTTTATAAGCGCAACAATTTTGATAACCATCAAGCTGTGAACAACAGGTGTGTGTTACCATTATACACAGCTATCCGCATCATGGTCAATAACTCAGCATTAAAAATGGTAGAGCTCTAAATCCTCGAAAGAGAAATCTTCGTTCAACTTGATCAAAGTCTTGCTGAATTCATACAAAAGTTTTTCCAAATTCACATCTATACTATGCAAAACACGCATCAATCGATGCAGAGGCTGGGGCTTTTGCTCCATTTCGAAAACAAAAATACTATGCTTATTGCCACCTTGTTCAAATAGAGCAAAGTCTTGCTGAATTCATACCTAAGTTTTTTTTCTAAATTCACATCTATATGATTCAAAACAAATTACAAGTAAATTAATATACCAGAGAACAACTTTCTTCGCATATACCTTCCTAGGTAACATAAATGGCAAAGATTACAGGTAAACACTCGTGCATGGCATGCCTCTGAATGAAAAACAAGAAAAGAAGACTACTTCATAACAAATTTGTTGCTTACCTCCTGTATACGATCAAGAGCACGAATGTTATCTAATGTATCCAATGATGGAGAGAGACCGCCATGCAGGCAGAATACCTACGATATGAGTGTTTCCCATATGTCAAGGCATATATACAAATAAACATGTATTGGTCATAATCAAAAATACTTGAATAACGAACCTGGTTTTCTATAAGAGCCGTGAGAGGCAAATAATCAAACAAGTCTGTAAAGTGTTTCCATACATTTGCATTTCCATATTTTCTTAAGCACTCATCATAGAAGCCATATCTGTAACAAAATAGTCAATGTCAAGAACTATGTTGTAGAGAATATGTTGATGAAAAGCTTGTCAAAGCCACATTGTGCAAGAAAGATGCAGTCAAACCTTTCTAACTTTGACAACGAATAGAAAATTGATTCATAATTTCCATAAACTTCTAGTAGCATATCTATAAAAAATAGCAATCAAACAGCATAAAGGTTGATATTGTGGCCATTGAGGTTCTGGCTGGAAGTTTTGCTGTCACCAACCACATAAGTATGTCTAGACAATAGGTAGACCATAGCTATATCTTACCAACGATATGACCAAACATGTTTACTACTTTAGTTCAGCATATACAGCTAACTTTACGAGCAAGCTCTTCCCACATAATTCACCAACACATTTTGTTGGGTTGTACTACTTTTTAGTGTCCTACAATAATAACTGGAATTCCGCTATCAAATCAGCAATTATGCACACAAAATATCAAAAATCTAGAAGGGCAGTAGACTCACACTTGAGTGATTTGTCTGCTCTCATGATTTCCTCTCAATATTGTAATTCTGTCTCTGTAGCGAACTTTCAACGCCACTAACAGTGAAACAGTCTCCACCGAGTAGTAGCCACGATCTGCAGTAAGAGCAACACGACAAAATTATCCATATTAGATATTAGGGAAGGCGACACGATAGGGTGCATCTAAAGCTATAGATAGAAAGAAGAAGAAAAGGTGTCTCGCCGGCTACACGAATCATTAGCATTGTCTTCTATCAGCACATATAATTGCCAAGATAATCGTGTGTCGTTATGCCTTGTACTAATAATAAAGATCAGCACATAAAGAACGGACCAACACATCCAATAGACTGTGCTGGACTTCTTTTCTTGCATCTCTCATGTACCTGGTATCATTTAATGAGAATTCTTATCGTCTTGTTATCTACAAGCCTATCACGGTTATCTAAAAAAAAACTCCTACAAAACCCTTAAAAGCTTGGTCCAAAAAGACACGCCACGGGAGCCTACAGAACTGATGGAAGCTACATACATAAATAACCAGCAGAAACCCGGTTGCAACGAATTATCCGGACAAGAATCACCAGTTCCGTCGCAGGATCTAAAAGGAGCCCTCTTTTTTTAGTAGTCCCTATAGACAGATCGAAGAAATCGACAAGTCTCGGTTAGAGTCCGTACCTACGTAGTCGCCCATGAAGAGGTAGTTGGTGTCTGGCGACTCGCCGCCGATGCGGAAGAGCTCGATGAGGTCGTAGAACTGGCCGTGGATGTCGCCGCAGACGGTGACGGGGCACCTGACGGGCTGCACGTTCCACTCCTCCATGAGGATGGCCTTGGCCTGCTCGCAGAGCCCCTTGACCTCCGCCTCCGGCAGGTGCTTGCACTCGCGCAGCTGCGCGATCTGCCGGTCCAGATCCCCGTGCGGCGGCATCTCGCCCGCCGGGAGCCGGGGGACGGGCTCCGGAGCGCGCTCGCTCGCTGGCGAGGGGGGTGAGCGGCGAGGCCGCGGCTAGGGTTTGCGTGGGGATCGGCGGGGGAGGAGGGTGTGGAGCAGCTCAAGCCTCCATTTTTTCTGCTTGGTTTTATACGGAAGAATGAGATTTTTTCTTCGCCTCCGACGCTCGCAAGCGCGGTACAGTAGAGGACGACCAGGTTGTGCAGTGCTGGCTTGTGATGATGTCTTTGCGAATTCATGGTTTGGGGATGGTCAGAATGTAATTGGGTCAGCAAAGGTGAGCTGGTAAAAAATGACCAGATATACGCTGCTGACCACCAAAATGGGCAAGGCATCTCCAGCGGCCGATACAAATGGGTCCGCGTGGTAAAAAGAAAATACATATGTACCTCTACTCAGCTGCTAAACGTATAGTGACCTGAAAGTATAGAGATAGTAAACCTCCTCGAAATAGGCTTTCGCCCCGCTTTATAAATAAAGCAACCACACCATACAACAGTTCAAGCAAACAAAAGAAAACCGCTGGGGCAACAGCACAAACATGCCCAACACAAGGAAAAGATACAAAGGAAGTCAGCGGCACATCGACACAACGATAGCACCCCTCAACCGTAGCACCCTCCAGAATTGTCCCACCACGCGGCAAGCACCCCGGATCACCAAGTACCAAGGCAGCACCTTCAAGAAGGAATGCGACGTCGATACGACGCTGCTGCCTGGACCAAAATGGACCTAGGGTTTCCCCCGGTACTTGGGGAGGAATGGAGATGGGGTATCCTCAACGCCCTTCAAGAAGGAGTGGCGACACCCACAGGCGCCGCCGCGTCGGTGCCGGACGAACCAGGCAAGGATTTCTCCCGAACCCCATATCCGTAATCCCCCGAAGATCCGTGGCATTGGCGCCCAGCGAGGTCGAAGTGCAAAGGTGGTAGGCACTACAGCTACACGCCGATGGAGAAGACAAACGCACACCGACGCGCAAAGCTCGGGCCTTTTAGGCCCGTAAAGCACCGCCAGATCGAGGCCCGCCTGGCCCAGATCTGACCCACACGCTCACGACATCCGCCGCCTCCGTCTCGCCGTCGCCGGCAGCCTCGCACCGACACACCCGCACACAGGGGCCTCGCCACCACCATTCTCACCACCCACCAGCATGTGCCGTCATGGTCCCAGAGCCAACATCGCCGTCAAACCGTGGCCAAGGCCGCCAGGGAGGCAAGTGTCGTCGCCGCCGGCAGATCCGAACCCGCCTGGCCCAGATCCAACCCGCAGAGAGCACCCCGTAGCAGCGCAGTACGTTGCCTACCTCCATGGGAGGCATGTGGCGTCGCCGCCGGCAGATCCGGGCCCGCCTGGCCCAGATCCAGCCCGCAGAGAGCACCTCGTAGCAGCGCAGCCTACCTCCAAGACACCTCACCCGCCGCCAGGACTTCCCCTCCTCCCTCCGCAGAAGAGAGGACGAGCCACCAGCCACCGCGGCGCCGCCTCCACCTACCACTGCAGAGGCGGCCGACCGCCGCCCGCGCCGCCCCCGGCCCACGCCGCCCAAAGCCGCCGAAGTCGTCGGCCGTCCAGGCACGCACCACCATCTCGCCGCCCGTCACGCCGTCGCCACAGGCCGGGCCCGGCCCGAGCGCCGTCACGCCATGGCGCCCGACGGGAACGCCACGCTCTAGCAGGGGAAGGGCTCCCCCACGTCCACCCTTCCGCGCAGAGGACGAGAAGGCCTCGCCGCCGCCGGTGCAGACCGGGCTTTGCCCGGCTGCGCCCTCTGGCAGCGGCGAGGGAGGAGGGGAGGGGGAGGGCGGCGGCGGGCGGGATCTAGGGTTTCCCCCCGGTCGCCACGCGGGGGCGACACGGGAGGAGGAGGAGGAGTTTTTTCGGGGTCAGAGATAGTAAACCTAGAGGGGGGTGAATAGGTTTCTACAGATTTTAATTATTTCTTTGCAATATTAGGCTTTGCGGAATATAAAGGTGAGCCTAATGCAAACTAGGTGAAGCAACCTATATGAGGATACAACTAACTCGAGCACGAAGGCTCTCACAGGCGATTAAATCACAAGTAAGGAGTTCGGTTAGAGATAACCGATAGCACGCGGAGACGAGGATGTATTCCCGTGTTCCCTTGCTTTGCAACAAGGTACATCACGTTTGGAGGGGTGGAGGTCCCACGAAGGATTCCCCACGCCACGAAGGCTCACCCTATTCTCCGGAGCCTATCCCACGAAGGAATAGCTCACTCACTTGTGGTAGACTTTGAGGTAGCCTCCAAACCTTCACAATCTTGCCCGGAGCAAATCCACGGCCCGGATGCTTCCGGACTCCTCTTGCCCACCTAGGGTTTCCAAGGAACCCTAGGAAGCAAGCTTCTCGATGAATACAAGGGGGGATGAGATTTGGCTTGGTAGAACGGTAGATCGGGTCCTCCTCTAACGATTCCCTGGAGGGATTTGAGTTTGGATGGAGGAGGAGGGAGATCTGAGGCTTTTGGTGTTTCTAGCAATGGAGTAAGAGAGAGAGAGAGAGAGAGAGAGAGCTCAAGAACAGCTTGTAGTGTAGTGCCTAACTGTTCAGAGGTAGGAGAAGGCCTATTTATAGTGTTCTTTGAAATATGGTCGTTGGTCACTTGCCACCTCAGCTTTTCTCTCGACAAATCCGGTCAACCGGACCACAGACCGGATTTCCCGGTGCAGAGGCCGGTCGGACCGGACCAGGGACCGGATTCACTTCGCGTCGTCCAGGAGCTCCTCCGGTTGGCGGCCGGTTGACACCCGGTTGGCGACCGATCGACCGGGCCGCACGCCGGACTCTCCGGTTGGTAGGCCGGTTGACCGGTCGGCAACCGGAACTGTTGGCTCGTCGTTTGGAACCCGGTTGGCGACCGGTCGACCGGGCCGCGCGCCGGACTCGCCCCGTTTGGCGACCGGTTGACCGGGCAGCACACCGGACTGGCCGGTTGGTGGACCGGTTGGACCGGGCTGCAGACCGGATTTCTGTTGTAGACCCCTTTTCGATTGTTGTTGAAGTGGGGGGTCTCCTTTAGCCTTCTTGTTCCTTTGATACACCATTTATGCCTCTTTGCCTAATACCTGAGATTATCCTTATAAACATATTAGGCCAAGTACTTTAGCACTGGTGTCATTGTTACCAAAATAATGGATAAGGGTAAAATACCCTTACAATCTCCCCTTTTTGGTATACGATGACAAACCGAGCTAGAGTCACAAATCGATATTATGATAAGCTCTAAACCTTGATTCCATATAAGATATTACGACAGCTCCCCCATAATGTGTGCACTTGGAGAATTTGCGTTTGAATGCAAAGTGCACCATTTGTGGAACATGAGAAGCTTGTTGGAGATATGCCCAAGAGGCAATAATAAAAGTGGTTATTATATATCTTTATGTTTATGATAAATGTTTATATACTATGCTATAATTGTATTAACCGAAACATTGATACATGTGTGATATGTAAACAACAAAGAGTCCCTAGTAAGCCTCTTAACTAGCTTGTTGATTAATAGATGATTAGTTTCATAATCATGAACATTGGATGTTATTAATAACAAGGTTATATCATTATATGAATGATGTAATGGACACACCCAATTAAGCGTAGCATAAGATCACGTCATTAAGTTATTTGCTATAAGCTTTCAATACATAGTTACCTAGTCCTTTCGACCATGAGATCATGTAAATCACTTATACCGGAAAGGTACTTTGATTACATCAAACGCCACTACGTAAATGGGTGGTTATAAAGGTGGGATTAAGTATCCGAAAAGTATGAGTTGAGGCATATGGATCAACAGTGGGATTTGTCCATCCCGATGACGGATAGATATACTTTCGGCCCTCTCGGTGGAATGTCGTCTAATGTCTTGCAAGCATATGAATAAGTTCATAAGAGACCACATACCACGGTACGAGTAAAGAGTACTTGTCAGGAGACGAGATTGAACAAGGTAGAGTGATACCGATGATCAAACCACGGACAAGTAAAATATCGCGTGACAAAGGGAATTGGTATCGTATGTGAATGGTTCATTCGATCACTAAGTCATCGTTAAATGTGTGGGAGCCATTATGGATCTCCAGATTCCGCTATTGGTTATTGGTCGGAGAGAGTTCTCACCCATGTCCACATAGTTCACGAACCGTAGGGTGACACACTTAAGGTTTGATGTTGTAATAGTAGAACTTGAAATATGGAATGGAGTTCGAAATAATTGTTCGAAGTCTCGGATGGGATCCCGGACATCACGAGGAGTCCCGGAATGGTCCGGAGAATAAGATTCATATATAGGAAGTCATATTCCAAGTTTGGAAATGATCCGGTGCATTTATGGAAGGTTCTAGAAAAGTCCGGAAGAAGTCACTAAGGAAGGAGGAGTCCCGGAGGGACTCCACCTCCCCATGGCCGGCCAACCCTAGAGGGGGGAGTCCAAGGTGGACTCCACCAAGGGGGCCGGCCACCCCCTTCATGGAAGGGTGGGAATCCCACTTGGGTGGGAGTCCCACCTTGGGTAGGTTTCCCTACTACATGGAAGGTTTTGGGTTGGGGTCTTATTCGAAGACTTGTAGTCCAACACTTGGGGATCCACCTATATAATGAGGGGCATAGGGGAGGGGCCCGGCCACCACAAGCCCTCAAGGAGGCCGCACCCCATAGTGGCCGGCCACCCCCTCTCCCAAACCCTAACCGCTGAAAGAACATTTCCCGCCCTTTTGGGTTTTGTGTGTTTGATGTCAACACTAGGTATAATTTTATGTGTGCTGATGTGGTCAGGTACAAGTGTTCGGAATATATTTTTGTTCAGCGAGATGGTCTGCCAATTCTGATAATCATGGGGTTTTTCTTCCTGGCGGAAGTTCCGGCCCCAGCTAGCGGAACTTCCGCCCTGGTATGTTCCGCACAAGCCCTGTCAGTGCGTTTGTGTTTGCTGTTTTTGTTCCCTGGCCGGAAGTTCCGGCACTTGTGGCCGGAAGTTCCGGTCAGCGGAACTTCCGGCCAACTTCCGGGCAAGTTCCGGAAATGTGGAATTGTGGCTCAGTAGTGTCCAGTAAGGTTTTCGGGCAATTCCGGAACTTGGCCGGAACTTGGCCGGAACTTCCGGTCACCGGAAGTTCCGCCCAAGTTCCGCCCCTTCGTTTGCTTTGCAGGTATTTTATCAGGAGCGGAAGTTCCGGACCAAATGGGCGGTACTTCCGGTGGAAGCCGGAACTTCCGGCCAGGATGGCCGGAACTTCCGGTGGACAAATTGCTCAATCATTGCAAGAAAAATCTGCCAAGCTTCACCACCATTAGAGCCACCTCAAGAACACAAGATTTGCAAGATCTCCTTCCTCCCCCAACCAAAGCTCTTGATCTTTCGAGATTCGAAGGAGAAGACACCGATCTACATACTCACCGAAGCGTTCTTCATTTCCCCCTCTCTTGTTTGAGGGATCTCATGCTAGTGTTCCTATTTGGTTCCCTAGTTGATTTGTTGTTGATGTGTTGTTGTTGATTGTTGTATTGTTACAGATTTGGGAGCCTCCAATTTGGTTGTGGATGTGTGCCCCAAGAACTTTGTAAAGGCCCGGTTTCCGCCTCGAGGAAATCCCTTAGTGGAAGTGGGCTAGGCCTTCGTGGCGTTGCTCACGGGAGATCCGAGTGAAGCCTTCGTGGCTGTTGGTTTGGCTTGCGTAGCAACCACACTCCTCCAAACGTAGACGTACCTTCTTGCAAAGGAAGGGAACTACGGGAATCATCTCCGTGTCATCGCGTGCTCCACTCTCGGTTACCTCTATCCCACTCTATCTCCTATTGCGTAGCTATACCTTGCTTAGTTGATATCCTTGTCATATAGGTAAATTCACTTAGTTGCATATCTAGAGAATTTACCTTTGTGTCAAGCCGAAATTGAAAAAGAACTAAAAATTGGTTAGCACCCATTCACCCCCCCCCCCCTCTAGGTGCGGCATACGATCCTTTCAATTGGTATCAGAGCCTCGGCTCTTATTTCGGGCTTAACCGCCTAAGAGTATGCCGGACGAGGAGCCCTCGGAAGGGGCCGCCAAGACGGTCTCCGTGGAAGACTTCAATTTATTGAAGTCCTCCATGGAAGCCCAAATGGAAAGCATGAAAAAGATGATTGCCGAGCTTTTGGCTCCGGCCCGTCCCAAGGCTCCTAGTGTAGAGGTAAAAGACACGGGTGATACGTCCAAAACGTATCTACTTTCCCGAACACTTTTGCTATTGTTTTGCCTCTAATTTGTGTATTTTGGATGCAACTAACACGGACTAACGCTGTTTTCAGCAGAACTGTTCTTGTGTCTCGTTTTTGTGCAGAAATCCAACTTTCAGGAAAAACCTCGGGATTTTGACGAAAGGGCCTATTTTCCCAGAATAATGACGGAGCCAGAAGGGCAATTGAAGTGGAGGCCCGAGGGCCCCACACTACATGGCGGCGCGGCCTAGGGGGGCCCGCGCGGCCATGTAGTGTGGCCCCCTCGGTCGGCCTCCGACGCCCCCTTCGGACTACTTATTCGCCTCGACCTAAAAACGCACGGGGAGAAGTCGAAGTCGCCAGAAACCCTCCAGAACGCCGCCACATCGCGAAACTCCGTCGCGGGAGTCGAAGTCTCCGGTTCGGCACTCGCCGGGACGGGGAATTGGAGGAGATCATCACCGCCATCACCGCCAACGCCTCTCCATCAACCAGCAATGTTTCCCCCATCCATGTGTGAGTAATTCCCCCGCTGTAGGCCGAAGGGGATGGTAGGGATTGGATGAGATTGGTCATGTAATAGCATAAGATTGTTAGGGCATAGTGCCTAGTGTCCGTAGATGGTACTTTTATGATATTGTTGCAACTTGTTATGCTTAATGCTTGTCACTAGGGCCCGAGTGCCATGATCTCAGATCTGAACATGTTATTGTTTCATCATGATATTCATTGTTTATGGTCTTACTCGCTAGTTGTATACACATGTCGCTGTCCGGAACCAATGGCCCCGAAGTGACGAAATCGGGACAACCGGAGGGAATGGCGGTGATGTGAGGATCACATGTGTTCACGGAGTGTTAATGCTTTGCTCCGGTACTCTATTAAAAGGAGTACCTTAATATCCGATAGTTTCCCTTGAGGCCCGGCTGCACCAGGCTGGTAGGACAAAAGATGTTGTGCAAGTTTCTCATTGCGAGCACGTACGACTATAATTGGAACACATGCCTATTGATTGATTAGTACTTGGATACCGTTTTATTATTATCTGCAAATGCCCTGCTATGATTGTTACATGAGTTTCTCTCATCCATGCAACGCCCCGTCATCCGTCCCCGTGCCTACAGTATTTTAATCCTGCTTGTTTACTAAAATCACTACTGCTTGTCTTTGTTACTCTGCTCTGTTATTTCACTATCGCTACTCGCTATAAAGCTGTTACTCTCGATAAACTCTTGCGAGCAAGTCTGTTTCCAGTGCAGCTGAATTGACAACTCCGCTGTTAAGGCTTTCAAGTATTCTTTGTCTCCCCTTGTGTCGAATCAATAAATTGGGTAATACTTCCCTCGAAGACTCGTTGCGATCCCCTATACTTGTGGGTCATCAAGACTATTTTCCGGCGCCGTTGCCGGGGAGCATAGCTTTATTTGGAAGTTCACTTGGATTAATATTGTTCGCTGCAAATTCTCCATCATGGGTAAACCTCGCGATACTAAGGTCGCCATATTACCATCCACTACAAGAAAAGGTACAACTCGGAGTACCTCTGCTGCTCTTGATTCACCATCTGTGATTGATAAACTTGTTTCACCACCACATGCTTCAAATGCTGGTACTTCTGCTGAGTCTGAAAACTTTCATAATACTGATAATATTTCTGCTGTGCTTGATGATAGTGGTTCATTGGGAACTTTTCTAGATGCTTCTATTGCTAGGTCTAGACAAATTGAAAATACTGAAACTCCTGATGTTACTACACCTGTTAATTCACCTGAGCTTGAATACTCTAGTGATGATCTTGATGAAGATTATGTGGAACTTGATGATGATTTTATTGAAAAATGCCATGCTACTACTGATGCAAGAAAAATTAAAAGGTTGCTTGCAGAACATACTGTTACATATAAACTGTCTCCTGATCCTAAATTTGCCACATCTCCTATAAACATTAGGGATAAAGATTATGATTTTTCTCTTGATCTATCTCATATAGCTATTGTTGAGAAAACACCTTTTTGTGGTACTGAAAAAGAAAGTGCTGTTGAACACATGACTGAGTTATCTACTTTGAGTAGCTTTTTTTCTGATGATGTTAAGAAGCGTACTTACTTTGTTGCTAAAATCTTTCCATTCTCATTAAAGGATGACGCTAAAACTTGGTATAATAGTTTGCCACCTGGTTCTATTAAAAGTCCAAAAGAATTACTTGTTGTTTTCTTCCGGAAATACTTTCTGCTAGTGCTCAACATGCTGCTTTGCGAGAGAGTTTATAATTTTGATCGGGGAGATGAAGAGAAATTGCCCGAGGCTTGGGCGAGATTTTGCTCTCTTATTAGAGCTTTGCTCGACCATGATCTAGAAAAGCATGATTTACTTGATATCTTTTATAGTGGACTAACCATTGAGTCTAGGGCATACACGGATAGTTGTGCTTTGGTTGTGTTTTCGGGAAAAGAACTCCGGACGATGTCGAAGAATTATTGGCTAAAATAGGCCGGAATTATGATGATTGGAATACGCTCGAACCAACTCCAACGCCAATAGTGAAGAAGAGGGGTTTAATTAAATTGAATGATGAAGATATGAGGGAAGCCAAGAAGTCTCTCAAGGAGAAAGGTATTAAATCTGAAGATGTGAAGAATCTACTTCCAATAGAAGATATATGTGAGATAATTCCCCCTTCATCCATGATTGAGGTAAATTCCCTTCAACGCTTTACTAGAGAAGATATTCCATATTCAAAACCTCCTGCGCAATGCTTAGATGAGTTTGATAATTATATTGTTAAGCAAGAAAATTTTAATATGAGAGTAGAGAATCATCTAATGGAAAATTCTCAAGCTATTAGTCAATTGCATGATATTGTGGAGAGAACCTCCAATGATGTTAAGATGCTTGTTAAACATTTTCATATGATTCAAACTCAAATTGATCAACTCGCTAAAGTGCAAAATGACTTGTTAGGAAATAATGCTAAAGAAAAACATGCATATGAAGTAACAACTAGAGGTGGTGTCTCTACCCAGGATCCTCTATATCCTGAAGGGCATCCCAAAAGAGTTGAACAAGATTCTCAACGCATTGAACCTAGAGCTCATTCTAAGAAAAAGAAGAAGAAATATAAAAATGTTGTAGAATCCTCTGAACCTGTTAATGATCCTAATAGTATTTCTATTTCTGATGCTGAAACTGAAAGTGGTAATGAACACGATAATAGTGAAGATAATGATAAGAATGATACTCCTGATAAAGAAGAGGTTGAAAAAGAACCTGAAAAGCATGCTAAAAATAAAAAGTATACTAAAGAAGATTTTATTATCGAAAAACATGGTAATGAAAGAGAACCTTGGGTGCAAAAGCCAATGCCTTTTCCTCGCTAAGAAACTAAAATCAAAGGAAGAAGAACACTATAATAAATTTCGTGATTGGATGAAACCTTTATTCTTGCAAATCCCTTTGATCGATGCTATTAAATTGCCTCCTTATTCAAAGTATATGAAAGATATTGTTACTAACAAAAGGAAAATCCCCAATGAGGAAATTTCCACTATGCTTGCTAATTACTCTTTCAATGGCAAAGTTCCAAAGAAATTGGGCGACCCGAGTATACCTACTATTCCTTGTTCTATTAAGAATAATTATGTTAAAACTGCTCTATGTGACTTGGGCGCTCGGTGTTAGTGTTATGCCTTTTTCTCTAT
>NC_061509.1:83981925-84023289 GCF_022539505.1 Lolium rigidum | reverse complement strand
GATGTAAGGGTTTTACCTCATCGAGGGCCCCGAACCTGGGTAAATCGCTCTCCCCGCTTGTCTGTGAACCGATGTCTCGTGTCAGCTTGCAGGATTCCATCAACCCTCAGCCCCTATCGGAGGGCATTGGCGAGGAGTACCCTCGACACTAGATGGTCGTCTTCTCCCCATTGTGCTATCATGTTAGATCTTGTGAGCTGCCTATCATGATCAAGATCATCTATTTGTAATCCTTCATGTTGTGTTTGTTGGGATCCGATGAATATTGAATACTATGTCAAGTTGATTATCAATCTATCATATATGTTATTTATGTTCTTGCATGCTCTCCGTTGCTAGTAGAGGGCTCGGCCAAGTTGATACTTGTGACTCCAAGAGGGAGTATTTATGCTCGATAGTGGGTTCATGCCTCCATTAAATCTGGGACAGATGATGAAAGTTCTAAGGTTGTTGATGTGCTGTTGCCAGTAGGGATAAAACATCGATGCTTAGTCTAAGGATATTTGTGTTGATTACATTACGCACCATACATAATGCAATTGTCCGTTGTTTACAACTTAATACCGGAGGGGGTTCGGATGATAACCTGAAGGTGGACTTTTTAGGCATAGATGCATGCTCGGATAGCGGTCTATGTACTTTGTCGTAATGCCCCGATTAAATCTCATAGTACTCATCATGATATATGTATGTGCATTGTTATGCCTTCTTTATTTGTCGATTGCCCAACTCGTAATTTGTTCACCCAACATCTGCTATCTTATGGGAGAGACACCGCTAGTGAACTGTGGACCCCGGTCCTATTCTTTACATCTGAAATACAAACTGCTGCCATTGTTCTTTACTGTTCTTCGCAAACAACCATCATCATCCACACTATACATCTAATCCTTTGTTTACAGCAAGCCGGTGAGATTTACAACCTCGTTGTTACGTTGGGGAAAAGTTCTGTGATTGTGTTGTGCAGGTTCCACGTTGGCGCCGGAATCCCTGGTGTTGCGCCGCACTACACTCCTCCGCCATCAACCTTCAACGTGCTTCTTGACTCCTACTGGTTCGATAAACCTTGGTTTCTTACTGAGGGAAACTTGCTGCTGTACGCATCACACCTTCCACTTGGGGTTCCCAACGGGCGTGTGCTTTACGCGTCATCAAGCTAAATTTCTGGCGCCATTGCCGGGGAGATCAAGACACGCTGCAAGGGGAGTCTCCACTTCCAATCTCTTTACTTTGTTTTTTTCTTGCTTTGTTTCACTTTATTTACTACTTTGTTTGCTGCACTTATATGAAAACACAAAAAAATTAGTTGCTAGTTTTACTTTATTTACTGTCTTGTTCTCTATATCAAAAACACAAAAAAAATTAGTTACTTGCATTTACTTTATTTAGTTTGCTTTATTTACTACTGCTAAAATGGGTACTGTTGAGAATACTAAGTTGTGTGACTTCACTAGCACAAATAATAATGATTTCCTATGCACACCCATTGCTCCACCTGCTACTACAGCAGAATTCTTTGAAATTAAACCTGCTTTACTCGAATCTTGTTATGAGAGAGCAATTTTCCGGTGTTAGTTCCGATGATGCTGCTGCCCATCTTAATAATTTTGTTGAACTATGTGAAATGCAAAAGTATAAGGATGTAGATGGTGACATTATAAAATTAAAATTGTTTCCTTTCTCCTTAAGAGGAAGAGCTAAAGATTGGTTGCTATCTCTCGCCTAGAAATAGTATTGATTCATGGACTAAATGTAAGGATGCTTTTATTGGTAGATATTATCCTCCCGCTAAAATTATATCTTTGAGAAGTAGCATAATGAATTTCAAGCAATTAGATAATGAACATGTTGCTCAAGCATGGGAGAGAATGAAATCTTTGGTAAAGAATTGCCCAACCCATGGACCGACTACTTGGATGATCATCCAAACCTTTTATGCAGGATTGAATTTTTCTTCGCGGAACCTATTGGATTCAGCTGCTGGAGGTACCTTTATGTCCATCACTTTGGGGGCGGCAACAAAGCTTCTTGATGATATGATGATAAATTACTCCGAATGGCACACGGAAAGAGCTCCACAAGGTAAGAAGGTAAATTCCGTTGAAGAAACCTCCTCCTTGAGTGATAAGATTGATGCTATTATGTCTATGCTTGTGAATGGTAGATCTAATGTTGATCCTAATAATGTTCCTTTAGCTTCATTGGTTGCCCAAGAAGAACATGTTGATGTGAACTTCATTAAAAATAATAATTTCAACAACAATGATTATAGGAACAATTCTGGTAACAACTATAGGCCATATCCTGCTGCTAATGGTAATAATTATGGTAATTCTTATGGGAATTCTTACAACAATAATAGGAGTGTACCCCCTGGTCTTGAAGCCATGCTTAAAGAATTTATTAGTACACAAACTGCTTTTAACAAATCTGTTGAGGAAAAGCTCGATAAAATTGATATTCTCGCTTCTAAGGTTGATAGGCTTGCCTCTGATGTTGATCTTTTAAAATTCAAAGTTATGCCTAATAAGGATATTGATAATAAGATTGTTACTAAAGCAAATGCCATCCAAGTTCGAATTAATGAGAATATTAGATTGATGGCTGAATTGCATGCTAGGTGGGAAAGAGAAGAAAATGAAAAACTTGCTAAAGAGAATAATGTAGCTAAAGTTTGGACTATTACCACCACTAGCAATGTTAATGATTCACATGTTGCTACACCTCCTACTATCAATGGTAAAATAATTGGTGTTGGCAATGTTACTACTCCTAGTGCAAAGCGTGCAAAATTGCCCGAAATCGCTAAAACTATCGAAATTGATAAAACTCGCTCAAATTTTTCAAAATATTGGGGATAATGATCCCATTGCTGTAGATCATAATGGTTTAGACTTTGATGATTGTCACATCTCTGAAGTTATAAAGTTCTTACAAAAGCTTGCTAAAAGTCCCAATGCTAGTGCTATTAATTTGGCCTTTACAAAACATATTACAAATGCTCTCATAAAAGCTAGAGAGGAGAAACTAAAACTTGAAACTTCTATTCCTAGGAAGTTAGAAGATGGTTGGGAGCCCATCATTAAGATGAGGGTCAATGATTTTGATTGTAATGCTTTATGTGATCTTGGTGCAAGTATTTCGTTATGCCTAAGAAAATTTATGATATGCTTGACTTGCCACCATTGAAGAATTGTTATTTGGATGTTAATCTTGTTGATAATGCTATAAAGAAACCTTTGGGGAGGATTGATAATGTTCGTATTATGGTTAACAATAACCTTGTCCCCGTTGATTTTGTTGTCTTGGATATTGAATGCAATGCATCTTGTTCCATTATATTGGGAAGACCTTTTCTTCGAACTGTTGGTGCTACCATTGATATGAAGGAAGGTAATATTAAATATCAATTTCCTCTCAAGAAAGGTATGGAACACTTCCCTAGAAAGAGAATGAAGTTACCTTATGATTCTATTATTAGAACAAATTATGATGTTGATGCTTCGTCTCTTGATGTTACTTGATACACACTTTCTGCGCCTAGCTGAAAGGCGTTAAAGAAAAGCGCTTATGGGAGACAACCCATTATTTTACTTCTGCACTTTATTTTATATTTTAGTCTTGGAAGTTGTTTACTACTGTAGCAACCTCTCCTTATATTTATTTTATTGCATTGTTGTGCCAAGTAAAGTCTTTGATAGTAAAGCCAATACTAGATTTGGATTGCTGTGCAGGAACAGATTTCTTGCTGTCACGAATTTGGGCATTAGTCCCTGTAGAAAAATCAAAAAATCTGCCAATTTACGTGCGTGATCCTCAGATATGTACGCAACTTTCATTCAATTTGGGAATTTTCATCTGAGCAAGTCTGGTGCCACTTTAAAATTCGTCTTTACGAACTGTTTTGTTTTGACAGATTCTGCCTTTTATTTCGCATTGCCTGTTTTGCTATGTTAGATGGATTTCTTTGTTCCATTAACTTTTAGTAGCTTTGTGCAATGTCCAGAAGTGTTAAGAATGATTATGTCACCTCTGAATATATGAATTATGCACTGACCCTCTAATGAGTTTGTTTCGAGTTTGGTGTGGAGGAAGTTTTCAAGGGTCAAGAGAGGAGGATGATACAATATGATCAAGAAGAGTGAAAAGTCAAAGCTTGGGGATGCCCCCGTGGTTCATCCCTGCATATTTTAAGAAGACTCAAGCGTCTAAGTTTGGGGATGCCCAAGGCATCCCTTCGTCATCGACAACTTATCAGGTTCCTCTAGTGAAACTATATTTTTATTCCGTCACATCTTATGTGCTTTACTTGGAGCGTCTGTTTGTTTTTATTTTTGTTTTGTTTGATAAATTCGGATCCTAGCATTCTTTGTTTGGGAGAGAGACACGCTCCGCTGTTTCGTATGAACACATGTGTTCTTAGCTTCATCTTTAATGTTCATTGCGAAAGTTGAACTACTTCATTCATTGTTATATGGTTGGAAACGGAAAATGCCGCATGTGGTAAATGGTTTAATGTCTTGAATAATGTGATACTTGGCAATTGTTGTGCTCATATAGATCTTGTTTAAGCTCTTGCATCATGTACCTTGTACTCATTAATGAATAACTACATAGAGCTTGTTAAAATTTGGTTTGCATGATTGATCTCTAGAGTCTAGATATTTTCTCGGTTGAGGTGTTTAAACAACAAGGAGACAATGTAAAGTCTTATAATAGCTACAATATGTTCATATGTGAGCTTTGCTGCACCTTTTATACTTGAGTTTGCTTCAAACAACCTTGCTAGCCTAGCCTTGTATTGAGAGGAATTCTTCTCGTGCATCCAAATCCTTGAGCCAATAACCATGCCATTTGTGTCCACCATACCTACCTACCACATGGTATTTCTCCGCCATTTCAAAGTACATTACTTGAGTGCTACCTTTAAAATTTCTATTCTTTACCTTTGCAATATATAGCTCATGGGATAAAATAGCTTAAAAACTATCGTGGTGAAGAATATGTACTTATGTGTCTTATTTCTTAGTAAGTTGCTTGTTGAGCGGTAACCATGTTTTCTGGGGACGCCATCAACTCTTTTACCTTTTTTGAATATCATGTGAGTTGCTATGCATGTTCGTCTTGTCTGAAGTAAGGGCGGTTTTCACAAATAAATGGTTTGAGTATACATACTGTTAGAGAAGAACATTGGGCCGCTAACTAAAGCCATGATTCATGGTGGAAGTTTCAGTGTGGACAGCTAATCCTCAATCTCTTATGAGAATATTAACTGTTGTTGAATGCTTATGCATTAAAAGAGGAGTCCATTATCTGTTGTCTATGTTGTCCCGGTATGGATGTCTAAGTTGAGAATAATCAAAAGCGAGAAATCCAATGCGAGCTTTCTCCTTAGACCTTTGTACAAGCGGCATAGAGGTACCCCTTTGTGACACTTGGTTGAAACATATGCTATGCAATGATAATCAGTGTTAACCCAAGCTAATTAGGACAAGGTGCGAGCACTATTAGTATACTATGCATGAGGCTTGCAACTTATAAGATGTCTTATACATAACTCATATGCTTTATTACTACCGTTGACAAAATTGTTTCTTGTTTTCAAAATGAAAAGCTCTAGCACAAATATAGTAATCAATGCTTCCTCTGCGAAGGGCCTATCTTCTACTTTATTGTTGAGTCAGTTTGCCTATTCTTTCTATCTTAGAAGCAAACACTTGTATCAACTGTGTGCATTGATTCTTACATGTTTACTTATTGCACTTGTTATATTGCTTTGTGTTGACAATTATCCATGAGATATACATGTTAAAGTTGAAAGCAACCGCTGAAACTTATATCTTCCTTTGTGTTGCTTCAATGCTTTTACTTCGAATTTATTGCTTTATGAGTAACTCTTATGCAAGTCTTATTGATGCTTGTCTTGAAAGTATTATTCATGAAAAGTCTTTGCTATATGATTCATTTGTTTACTCATTATCTTCATCATTGCTTCGAATCGCTGCATTCATCTCATATGCTTTACAATAGTATGATCAAGAGTATGATAGCATGTCACTTCAGAAATTATCTTTGTTATCATTTACCTACTCGAGGGCGAGTAGGAACTAAGCTTGGGGATGCTTGATACGTCCCAAACGTATCTATAATTTCTTATGTTCCATGCTACTTTTATGATGATACTCACATGTTTTACACACATTATATGTCATATTTGTGCATTTTCCGGCACTAACCTACTGACGAGATGCCGAAGAGCCAGTTGCTGTTTTCTGCTGTTTTTGGTTTCAGAAATCCTAGTAAGGAAATATTCTCGGAATTGGACGAAATCAACGCCTAGGGGCCTATTTTTCCACGAAGCTTCCAGAAGACCGGAGGGGAGACGAAGTGGGGCCACGGGGCGCCGCCACACTAGGGCGGCGCGGCCTAGAGGGGGCCGTGCGGCCCTAGCGTGTGGGGCCCCCGTGACTCTCCCGACTCCGCCCTTCCGCCTACTTAAAGCCTCCGTCGCGAAACCCCCAGCACCGAGAGCCACGATACGGAAAACCTTCCACAGACGCCGCCGCCGCCAATCCCATCTCGGGGGATTCAGGAGATCGCCTCCGGCACCCTGCCGGAGAGGGGAATCATCTCCCGGAGGTCTCTTCATCGCCATGATCGCCTCCGGATCGATGTGTGAGTAGTTCACCCCTGGACTATGGGTCCATAGCAGTAGCTACATGGTCGTCTTCTCCCCATTGTGCTATCATGTTAGATCTTGTGAGCTGCCTATCATGATCAAGATCATCTATTTGTAATCCTTCATGTTGTGTTTGTTGGGATCCGATGAATATTGAATACTATGTCAAGTTGATTATCAATCTATCATATATGTTATTTATGTTCTTGCATGCTCTCCGTTGCTAGTAGAGGCTCGGCCAAGTTGATACTTGTGACTCCAAGAGGGAGTATTTATGCTCGATAGTGGGTTCATGCCTCCATTAAATCCGGGACGAGTGACGGAAAGTTCTAAGGTTGTGGATGTGCTGTTGCCACTAGGGATAAAACATCGATGCTTTGTCTAAGGATATTTGTGTTGATTACATTACGCACCATACATAATGCAATTGTTTGTTGTTTACAACTTAATACTGGAGGGGGTTCGGATGATAACCTCGAAGGTGGACTTTTTAGGCATAGATGCATGTCTGGATAGCGGTCTATGTACTTTGTCGTAATGCCCCGATTAAATCTCATAGTACTCATCATGATATATGTATGTGCATTGTTATGCCTTCTTTATTTGTCAATTGCCCAACTCGTAATTTGTTCACCCAACATCTCGCTATCTTATGGGAGAGACACCGCTAGTGAACTGTGGACCCCGGTCCTATTCTTTACATCTCGAAATACAAACTGCTGCCATTGTTCTTTATCGTTCTTCGCAAACAACCATCATCATCCACACTATACACCTAATCCTTTGTTTACAGCAAGCCGGTGAGATTGACAACCTCGCTGTTACGTTGGGGCAAAGTTCTGTGATTCTGTTGTACAGGTTCCACGTTGGCGCCGGAATCCCCGGTGTTGCGCCGCACTACACTCCTCCGCCATCAACCTTCAACGTGCTTCTTGACTCCTACTGGTTCGATAAACCTTGGTTTCTTACTGAGGGAAACTTGCTGCTGTACGCATCACACCTTCCACTTGGGGTTCCCAACGGGCGTGTGCTTTACGCGTCATCAAGGATGCAAAAAACATAGTGCGCACTTGTGATGCGTGTCAAAGATTTGCGGCAAAACCTCATTCTCCGGCAGCAGAGCTGACGCCAATACCATTGGCCTGGCCTTTCGCCCAATGGGGTCTCGACATGGTGGGGAAGCTGCACAAGGCTTGGCCAGGAGGATATGTATATATGCTCGTGGCTGTCGACAAGTTCACCAAATGGATAGAAGCAGTACCAATAACCTCGGCAGATGCATCATCGGTGGTGAGCTTCATCAAGGGCATAGTCTTTAGATTTGATGTCCCTAACATCATAGTTACAGACAACGGCAGCAATTTTACCTCCAAGGAATTCAAGGCATATTGTGCAGAGGTAGGCATCAAATTACACTTCGCATCGGTAGCGCACCCGCAAACCAATGGCCAAGTCGAAAAAGCAAACGACATCATCTGCAACGGTATAAAGAAACGGCTGTTAACACCATTGGAGAAAGCTTGACACACTTGGCCAGATGAGTTGCCTAGCGTACTATGGAGCATACGAACAACACCCAATACAGCAACACAAGAAACTCCGTTCTTCTTGGTCCATGGAGCTGATGCTGTTCTCCCGATCGAAATAGGACACAACTCTCCGAGAGTGGCGGAGTATGATAAAGAAACTTCGAGAAAGGCGCTGGAGGACGATGTTGATGCACTCGACGAAGCCAGAGATGAGGTGTTGTCAAGAGTCACCAAGTATTAGAAGGACCTGAAAAATTACCATAGTCGACGTTTGCGACCGAGGTCTTTCCAAGTTGGCGACCTGGTTCTTCGGCTTACACAGGATAGCCATGAAAAATTCGAGTCACTGTGGGTAGGACCATACATCGTCACCGAGGTGATCGCAGGAGGAGCATACAGATTGAAGGACAAGAAGACAGGGGTTGCAGAATCAAACCCATGAATCGTGGCGCAACTTCAGCGTTTTTACGCGTAGAAGTCAAAATAGAGTTATACATGTAAACATACAATGTACTGAAAATCTCTCGAGTTTTCAGACACACTCTTTTCCTTTCAGGGCACCGAGTGGGGCTGAAAGGTTTTTGATGAGGCGGGCTCGCGATGCTGCAATATAGTAAAAATATTGGTGATATACATTTTCTTCGTCAAGACTTGGGGGCTTACAACCCACAAATATAACAATATATACTTGATCTTTACAATATATAACTCAAAAAACTATTTGCCTTGGTTCAAATACCTTGCGAATAATAAACATACATACACCCACCGAAAATACTTGGGGGCTAGAGAAAAAGAGAAACAATCAAACTTGCTTTTACTATACATAGTTCTCGCAATATACGGGATCTTCGTTTTGTTTCAGATAAACCTCGATAGCTGAAAGGATTTATATCAAGTCATCTATGTTTACTCTTTCATCTTCTGGAGAAGCACCCATGGTATCAGCATAATGTTATTCTGTGAAGAAAGCAGCATCCATCCGAAGAAGATCATCAATCATCTTCTCAGCTACAGGTGTCACCGCATCATTGTTCTTGTCGACGTTCCTTCTTCTTTTTCTCAGGTTGGCGTGACAAAGATCAACAAAATTGGATATGTCCAACTTCGGGTAGCAGATTTGCAGCATGATCAAAGAAAATCTAACACCAGCCATTAATTGGGCCTTCACAAATCCATGGATTCGACGAGTACTCTTGAATTTGTCCATCAAGTCAGGAAGAGTTTTAGGCTGAAGATCCCGAGGAAACATGGTATTGTAAACCATGGACAGTGTCTTCGTGCAGAAATCAAGATACTCCCGAACCTGGACCGCACGATCTTGAAATCGTACAATTCGTCGGGTGCGGTCTGGGCTAGACCAAAAGTCAACATTGTTCTGCAAAACAAGTTGAACAAGAACCTCGGATCTTGCATCAACACGCTGATCTTCGGCAGCAGCGTCCAAAAAGGAGCCTAACCATGATAAAGGGAACAATGAGGTGAAAAAGGCACATACGGATAGTAAAGGAGTATTGCAGCGCAACATACCTGCCATATCTTGGCTTGCGTCAGTCATCAGCTCAAGCATGTAATTTTCTAGGGCGGTAGCTTGCAAAGCATCGGCCACAACAGTTTCTTTTAGATCCAGAGCTTCGTGAGCTTGACGAAGAGCGATTTTTTTGCGTTCGGAGGATTTGCGGGATTGGTCCATGATAGTGATGGCTTGTTTTTTCATGGCTTGAAGTTGTTGACGAAGTTCAGCCAGTTCTTGTTAAATTGAGTCAGCGTACGAAGAATCGTCCAATAAAACGTCGACAGGAATTCGTTGAGAGCGAGACGTGGCAGGAGAAGCAGAGGATGGTCCACCAACCTCAGAGTAGTTATCGAATACAAACTGGAATAAGGAAATGTCGACATCAATCATTCATCAAGAATTACCCTTTTTTCATTGATAGTTGAGATATTTACATCATTTGGGTCCATTACAAAAGCTGGCTTCTACGATAGTCGTAACTCATAAGGATAGCGACAACTACAAAAGAGAAAAGAAAATACAAGTGGTAGGTTGGTCTACTTGACCTCCGGTTTGGCAGTGCTAGCAGATGTAGAAGGTTTGTGCCCTAGGAAGGCAAGGATCTTCTTCGAGTGAGGCTTTGCAGCCTTCACCAAAGTCTTCCATTTCTCCTTTTTCATTCCCTTGGGGTCAACAGCCTTTGCGCAGTCGACATCTTGGCGGCTGTCGGCAACCAGAGCAATGGTGGCTTCAACTCCAACCTTTAAATTCTCCTGTCGATAAGCCAACGCAAGGTCTTCTTGAGGAAGGAAGTGCCTGGCAAGTTCGGAGAAGGTTTGCGGCTGCGTTTGCTTGGGGAAGAAATGGGGGAAGAAGCGCGTGAACGCAGCCCGCACGTCAGAAATATTGTTGCGCGCTAGATCCCCGTGTAGTTCGAGGATTGAGAGGGTGTTGAGAAGACGATCCTCCTCAGCCTCATGCAAGGTGAAATCTTCACCCATTTTTCCCGCTGTAGCAAAATTCGAGTTCGTCAAAATACGCGGAGAACCAATTTCAGAAGAAGCTTGGAAGATAAGGGTAAAAACTTACTAACAAACCGTCGGTTCTGAGTCTCCAAACGAGCTATGATGGTATTTTTCACGCGCTATCTGTTGAGAGACCTTGTCACTTAGAGCATTTTCAGCCTTGTGAAGCCTTTGCCGAAGGTCTTCAACAGTAGAGGCTTCTCGTTCAGCCTTCTCGCGAGCCTTCTCTCTTCGCTCAAGCTTAGCGGCGAGTTCTTCAGCATGTTTCCCGGCTCGATCGAGGTTCTCTGAAGAGGATCCGAAGGAAAAAATCAGTTCCGATACAAAATAACTTTGCCGAGGAAAAAATGAAGCATGCAGAGTATACTAGATATTACCCCTCAGATCTTCGGCGAAGTCGCGAAACCCAATAAATTGGGTACCAATTTTGATGAGGTGCTTCATCAAAGGCTGTACACAGTATCGGGTAAAAGTTTAGAAGAGAAAAAACTCGGCAGATGATCAAGAAAGAGACTGTCAAAGCAAAATAGTAAATCGAGACAAATAGAAAACTTACATCTTCCAAAATGGAAGTCGAGGGATCCCCCGCAACAATCGCATGGCCATCGCCAGCCCCGATCCTTGCTCTCTTTGGTGAAGGGGCTCGGGGGCTGGTTGTGGGAGGCGGGGTTTCCATGTCCTATTGAGGGGGAGGCGAGGATTCCTCGGCAGCATGGCGATTGACGTGGGCATTACCCTTCGGGTAACCAATGTTGCTCTACCCTACGTGGTCTAACAGGAGGCCCATAAAGGAACCCGACGGCAAGATGGGCCACTAGGGCGGTGCGACGGAAGATTACTTGGAGTACAAGACGCGGAGGAAGCCGAACAAAGAAAGATTGGAGATAGATCTACTGTAAACCTACTCGTACTCGATTAGATCTCTCGGGACCTGGCCACCTATATAAAGGCCAGGAGAGGGGCTATCGAGGGACACAATCAACTTTAGCAGTATTAGCCAGCAGAAGCTTAGAACTAGGTTACCCTAGCAACTAGCATCTCGACGAGATTACAGCCGAACTATTCGGCATCCCATTGTAACCTGTTTTCATCATAATCAAGAACAGACAGGCAGGACGTAAGGGTTTTACCTCATCGAAGGCCCCGAACCTGGGTAAATCGCTCTCCCCGCTTGTCTGTGTACCGATGTCTCATGTCAGCCTGCAGGATTCCATCAACCCTAAGCCCCTATCGGAGGGCATTGCCGAGGAGCACCCTCGACAATTGGCGCCGTCTGTGGGAACCCTGTCGGCACAAGGCAGGGCATCGGCAGATCCGATCATGACACCGGCGGCTTCGCCGGCAGCTTCATCAGCAACTTCATCGACACCATTGTCACCAACCCTGGGAAGCCCGATTCGATTCGGCTCCTATGAGTTTACTCCACACAGCGATTCCTCCCGCTCGAACTTTTCAGATCTACAAGGGAACACGGAGATGACCTTCGGCAGCGTCCACTACAACGTCAACGCAGAGGGAATCCTTCGATTGCTGGAATCCCCCACTTCCGGATCGGCGGGTTCAAGCGCGTCATCATCACTCGATCTGTCGGCTGGACTGACGGGATCGACGTGCTCACCCGCGCCCTCGACTCCCCGCTCGGTGTCCTCCATGTCGGTAGGGTCGGATGATTCCTCATCCTCGAAACTAACTTCGTACTACTGCCTGAACTGTGACACCAGGCACGGGCTGGGATCAAGCGACACGCCGTTCATCCGCAACGCCCAGTATTCATCGGGAGAGGACAGTATTGACAGCATCATCCAGGGAAGAACCCGAAGAACAGCACACCATCAGGTTTATGTCGCCAATAACACGGGAAACGCAAGGCGCAGAGGAGACGAGGACCATACCCCCCGTTCCAGTAGAAGGGCAAGTTTTGAAAACAGCGCCAGCAATCGCGACAGCGATTACACCATCGCGGATGAGGAGTGGGCAGCAGTACTCAACAATACGCCGCTCCCCGCAGGAACCTCGGTTGGAACCCTCAATGCTTATCGCTCCATACTAGAGAAAAACCGGGAGCACCTGTCGAAAGAGCAAGCCACCCTTGAGAGACGCCTATCTGCGGCGGATCGATCCAGCGAACGGCGAAGGGGCTCGCAAGGGAGTGCCTCCCGAAACACTCACGGAACAGGCAAGAACCGGTCAAGACTATCCAGGCTTTCAGAAGATGACGCCAGAGAAATAACGTCGAACCTGACCAAATCCTTTATGACTATGGATACCGCCGGCATGCCACGGCCGAAAACCGTTGCAGGAGCAACGACCAACCTCGCCGCGTACCTCATCAACCAGCGCCCCGAAGGATCCATGGCTCAAGCTCATCGAGGTGCCCTGGAGAGTCTTGCAATATTGGGGAACAACCTAGTCCCGCCAATAGAAAGGATCATCGTCCAAGGCAGTGGGTCGAAACATCATGCGAGAGATGCTCGAGACGAAATCACCCAGAGCAGGATCGACAAAGCAAGGCGGCGACGCGCCGCTAGGAAGGACGACGACAGCGATTCTTCGGACGAAGACCAGGAGTACGACGACGAGCTTAGGGGAGCCGACTGTCTAAGTTACAAGATCCGCGAAATGATGCCGCCCAAAAAGTTCAAGCCTACCCCTATTGATGCCGCCAAGTACGATGGACAGCAAGAACCAAGGTCCTGGATAGACGACTACCTGCAGACTGTGATCCTGCACAAAGGAAACCAGATAGCAGCAATGCAATGCTTACAGCTTTACTTGAAGGATTCAGCACGGGCACTGGCTAAGGGGCTGCCGAAAGGTTCTGTTAAATCATGGGATGACCTAGTAGATGCCTTCGTCGCCAACTTCCAAGCAACATACAAGAGGCCCGTCGGAATCGAAGAGCTGCGGAATTGCCGCCAGAAGCAGAGGGAGTCGATGCGTTCATACATCGGGAGATTCACAAAACTCCTGAACACCGCCGAAGACGTATCTGTCGACATAGCAATCGACGCTTTCAGCGACGGTGTTCAAAGGGAAAGCTACATAGAGGAACTTGGGCGCAAAAAGCCGAAAACCATAACCAAGTTAATAGAAATCGCCAACAGCTGGGCCGATGGCGAAGACAACGTTCGAAAGCCACGACAACGCAGCGACGACGAAGAAGATGACCAGCCGAAACATGACTCGGGTGGTCGAAGGGATCGCAACAAGAGAAGGAAGAACCGCAGTTACGATGACAACAACTTGGTGGCCGCAGGCTACTCTGATCGGCAGGGTGATCGGTATGATGACAGGCGAGATGATCGACATGACGGTAATCGAGCAACTCCGGGAACCGTGGCAACTATAAACCACGACAACGAGAGAACACCCGAACTACCCTACACGGAGCGAGATCAACGCCCCATGCTACCTGCATTCATATACCGATTCCAAGGATGGTAAAATAAAGTCTAGCCACCTGCTCGGGGACCGTCGGCGGTTCATCGATATGCATAAACTCATCCAGCGAGCGAGGCCAGCAACAGCTACCGCCGCCACCACCACCCCCACCGCAACATCAGGTCCAGCAGGCTCAACCTCATCAACCCAACGAGGCATTTCCACCACCACGTGGGCAGATGAGCATGATCCATAGGACATGTGTCTCGAAAAGAGAGATGAAGAAGCTCACCCGAGAGATCAACTTGGCAGAAAACATCATGGCAAACATCCCCGAGTACGTCGAATGGTCCTCTCAGAACATTACGTTCAGTCGAGCAGATCACCCGATGACCATACCAAAACCAGGTCACGCTGCCTTGGTAGTCGAAGCACAAATTGGGGGGTTCAAGATGAGCAAAGTCTTCATGGATGGTGGAAGCGGGCTAAACCTGATATTTGTCGACACAATTAGAAGTATGGGGATCACCATGAACATGTTGGAAGAAACAGACACCTGCTTCCACGGGATCCTTCCAACCGCACCGGGCTACTCTCTTGGCAAAGTCTACATGAATGTCATCTTCGGCAGGGCCGACAATTTCAGGAAGGAAAAGATCGAGTTTGAAGTGGTGAATTGGGAGTCACAGTATCACGCTATACTCGGGAGACCAGCGTATGCCAAGTTCATGGCTGTGCCGCATTATGCATACCTCAAGCTGAAAATGCATGGGAACAACGGGACAAACATCACAGTCTATGGAAGTTTCTCACGCTCGGACAATTGTGATCGCGACTTTCAGAGGATTGCTGCAAAGTTCGGGTCACAGCAAGAAATCGTCGACCCTCCGCCCAAGCTGTCTATACGAGAAATTAAGGAAGAAAAAGATGGTGGGGACGCCAAGAAGAAGCCAGCCGCTCTCACCCTTAAAGCTTCGACAGCAGAAGCTTCGGCAGCAGAAGCTTCGGCAGCGAAGCCTCGGCGGCAAAGGGTTCGGCAGGCTGATGGCACGAAGGCTTAGGAGATAGCAAGACGATGGCAATCACCGCCCAAACCCCTGACGAAACCAGACAACGCTGCAGCAATCACTAACGCGGTGAAGAAGCCAGAAGAGGAGAAGAACCCCTTCCGTGCCTAAGCAGTCTACTAGCCTTTACTCTCTTTTCTCCTTTACTTTAAACAGGGCTTTCCCTTTTCCGCCCTCTAGCATCGTGCTTACCTTATTAATAAGAACTTAAGCCTTATTTCCTTGTTAAGCATTGTAGTAACGACAAACTTCTAAGCCCCATCACTATGCAAACATAGTACAAGGCAGAAGATCGCGCTCCAAAAAAGCCTCTACGAGTGCTAAAGGACGTTCACCTTTCCCTCCGCTATAGATGCCTCTACGAGTGCCGTAAATAGCAAGAGTTTGGAAATACATATAAACAACAACCCACGTTCGATATTTTACTTATGGAAATATCAAAGGAACAACGGGCTCATCGGCAGAACCACTACACCCGAAATATTCGGGAGTGCACGTCAAAATTTAAAACGGTTGAAAGCAAAGTTGCGCATACAACAGGTTTAGCAAAACCTGCAACACGAGCTGATCACTCAAATGATTTGCTAACCAACCAATATACATACATCTAAACGAGCACCTAAGAGTCGCTCAAGACAAAACTTGCCAACGGCAATAACATGGTAATAGTACATATGCATGTATCTACCGAATAAAAAGGCGTCATTACATAAATCCAAACACTTGGATAAAATAGCCAAATTGTCTATTTATGAGACAGACATTTAAACCCTAAAATCACCCTTGCGGAGTTTCTCCTTCTTCAGGTACCCTTGAGCTCTCCTCGAGTCTATCGACAATTATGTTGGCAGGCAACAATACCTTCGGATACAGTGCCCCCAAGTCTCCAGTAGCGTTGGCAATCGACAGTAAACCTGCCGAAGGATAACGGGCAAGAACAAGGGCAAGTGTAAACCTGGCCCCTGCAAAAACTTGCGCACGTACCAACTCTCGGACCTTCTTGGCGTTACCAAATTCAGACATCAAAGCAAGGAGAGTTGGAGGAACTACGTTCAAAGGGAACATTGTCTTCCAAACCATCCTCATAGCCTTATAGCACTTGTCAAAAAAGGTATGGACCTGCTGAACCCGATCTTGAAATCGCGCGACAGCCGAAGCCTTCGAGTGCTCCCTGATGCGTGTAGTTGACATGTCCGTTGGGAACCCCAAGAGGAAGGTGTGATGCGCACAGCGGCAAGTTTCCCTCAGTAAGAAACCAAGGTTTAATCGAACCAGTAGGAGTCAAGAAGCACGTTGAAGGTTGATGGCGGCGGGATGTAGTGCGGCGCAACACCGGAGATTCCGGCGCCAACGTGGAACCTGCACAACACAACCAAAGTACTTTGCCCCAACGAAACAGTGAGGTTGTCAATCTCACCGGCTTGCTGTAACAAAGGATTAACCGTATTGTGTGGAAGATGATTGTTTGCGAGAAAACAGTAAAACAAGTATTGCAGTAGATTGTATGCGATGTAAAGAATAGGACCGGGGTCCACAGTTCACTAGAGGTGTCTCTCCCATAAGATAAAAGCATGTTGGGTGAACAAATTACGGTCGGGCAATTGACAAATAGAGAGGGCATAACAATGCACATACATGACATGATAAATATAGTGAGATTTAATTGGGCATTACGACAAAGTACATAGACCGCTATCCAGCATGCATCTATGCCTAAAAAGTCCACCTTCGAGGTTATCATCCGAACCCCTTCCAGTATTAAGTTGCAAAACAACGAGACAATTGCATTAAGTATGGTGCGTAATGTAATCAATAACTACATCCTTAGACATAGCATCAATGTTTTATCCCTAGTGGCAACAAGACATCCACAACCTTAGAACTTTACGTCACTCGTCCCGCATTTAATGGAGGCATGAACCCACTATCGAGCATGAATACTCCCTCTTGGAGTTAAGAGCAAAAACTTGGCCAGAGCCTCTACTAATAACGGAGAGCATGCAAGATCATAAACAACATATAGGTAATAACTTGATAATTAACATAACATAGTATTCTCTATCCATCGGATCCCGACAAACACAACATATAGTATTACGGATAGATGATCTTGATCATGTTAGGCAGCTCACAAGATCCAACAATGAAGCACAATGAGGAGAAGACAACCATCTAGCTACTGCTATGGACCCATAGTCCAGGGGTGAACTACTCACTCATCACTCCGGAGGCGACCATGGCGGTGAAGAGTCCTCCGGGAGATGAATCCCCTCTCCGGCAGGGTGCCGGAGGAGATCTCCAGAATCCCCCGAGATGGGATTGGCGGCGGCGGCGTCTCCGTAAGGTTTTCCGTATCGTGGTTCTCGGTACTGGGGGTTTTGCGACGGAGGCTATTTGTAGGCGGAAGGGCAGGTAAAGAGGCGGCACGAGGGGCCCAGACGACAGGCCGGCGCGGCCAGGGCCTGGGCCGCGCCGCCCTGGCGTCTGGCCACCTCGTGGCCCCACTTCGACTCTCCTTCGGTCTTCTGGAAGCTTCGTGGCAAAATAGGACCCTGGGCGTTGATTTCGCCCAATTCCGAGAATATTTCTTTACTAGGATTTCTGAAACCAAAAACAGCAGAAAACAGCAACTGGCTCTTCGGCATCTTGTTAATTGGTTAGTTCCAGAAAATGCACGAATATGACATAAAGTGTGCATAAAACATGTAGATATCATCAATAATGTGGCATGGAACATAAGAAATTATCGATACGTCGGAGACGTATCAGCATCCCCAAGCTTAGATTCCGCTCGTCCCGAGCAGGTAAAACGATAACAAAGATAATTTCTGGAGTGACATGCCATCATAACCTTGATCATACTATTTGTAAACATATGTAATGAATGCAGCGATCAAAACAATGGTAATGACATGAGTAAACAACTGAATCATAAAGCAAAGACTTTTCATGAATAGTACTTCAAGACAAGCATCAATAAGTCTTGCATAAGAGTTAACTCATAAAGCAATAAATCAAAGTAAAGGTATTGAAGCAACACAAAGGAAGATTAAGTTTCAGCGGTTGCTTTCAACTTGTAACATGTATATCTCATGGATAATTGTCAACATAGAGTAATATAATAAGTGCAATATGCAAGTATGTAGGAATCAATGCATAGTTCACACAAGTGTTTGCTTCTTGAGGTGGAGAGAGATAGGTGAACTGACTCAACATAAAAGTAAAAGAATGGTCCTTCAAAGAGGAAAGCATCGATTGCTATATTTGTGCTAGAGCTTTTATTTTGAAAACATGAAACAATTTTGTCAACGGTAGTAATAAAGCATATGAGTTATGTAAATTATATCTTACAAGTTGCAAGCCTCATGCATAGTATACTAATAGTGCCCGCACCTTGTCCTAATTAGCTTGGACTACCGGATCATCGCAATACACATGTTTTAACCAAGTGTCACAATGGGGTACCTCCATGCCGCCTGTACAAAGGTCTAAGGAGAAAGCTCGCATTTTGGATTTCTCGCTTTTGATTATTCTCAACTTAGACATCCATACCGGGACAACATGGACAACGGATAATGGACTCCTCTTTAATGCATAAGCATGTGGCAACAATTATTATTCTCATATGAGATTGAGGATATATGTCCAAAACTGAAACTTCCACCATGATTCATGGCTTTAGTTAGCGGCCCAATGTTCTTCTCTAACAATATGTATGCTCCAACCATTAAGGTGGTAGATCTCTCTTACTTCGGACAAGACGGACATGCATAGCAACTCACATGATATTCAACAAAGAATAGTTGATGGCGTCCCAGAAACATGGTTATCGCACAACAAGCAACTTAATAAGAGATAAAGTGCATAAGTACATATTCAATACCACAATAGTTTTTATGCTATTTGTCCCATGAGCTATATATTGTAAAGGCGAATGATGGAATTTTAAAGGTAGCACTCAAGCAATTTACTTTGGAATGGCGGAGAAATACCATGTAGTAGGTAGGTATGGTGGACACAAATGGCATAGTGGTTGGCTCAAGGATTTTGGATGCATGAGAAGTATTCCCTCTCGATACAAGGTTTAGGCTAGCAAGGTTATTTGAAACAAACACAAGGATGAACGGTGCAGAAAAACTCACATAAAAGACATATTGTAAACATTATAAGACTCTACACCGTCTTCCTTGTTGTTCAAAACTCAATACTAGAAATTATCTAGACCTTAGAGAGACCAAATATGCAAACCAAATTTTAGCAAGCTCTAGGTGTTTCTTCATTAATGGGTGCAAAGTATATGATGCAAGAGCTTAAACATGAGCACAACAATTGCCAAGTATCAAATTATCCAAGGCATTTTAGAATTACTACATGTAGCATTTCCCGATTCCAACCATATAACAATTTAACGAAGAAGATTCAACTTTCGCCATGAATACTATGAGTAAAGCCTAGGGACATATTTGTCCATATGCAACAGCGGAGCGTGTCTCTCTCCCATACAGTGAATGCTAGGATCCATTTTATTCAAACAAAAAAAAACAAAAAACAAACCGACGCTCCAAGCAAAGCACATAAGATGTGACGGAATAAAAATATAGTTTCAGGGGAGGAACCTGATAATGTTGTTGATGAAGAAGGGGATGCCTTGGGCATCCCCAAGCTTAGACGCTTGAGTCTTCTTAGAATATGCAGGGGTGAACCACCGGGGCATCCCCAAGCTTAGAGCTTTCACTCTCCTTGATCATATTGCATCATACTCCTCTCTTGATCCTTGAAAACTTCCTCCACACCAAACTCGAAACAACTCATTAGAGGGTTAGTGGACAATAAAAATTAACATGTTCAGAGGTGACACAATCATTCTTAACACTTCTGGACATTGCATAAAGCTACTTGGACATTAATGGATCAAAGAAATTCATCCAACATAGCTAAAGAGGCAATGCGAAATAAAAGGCAGAATCTGTCAAAACAGAACAGTCCGTAAAGATGGATTTTATTGAGGCACCAGACTTGCTCAAATGAAAATGCCCAAATTGAATAAAAGTTGTGTACATATCTTAGGATCACGCACGTAAATTGGCTTAATTTTCTGAGCTACCTACAGGGAGGCAGATCGAAATTCGTGACAGCAAAGAAATCTGAAACTGCGCAGTAATCCAAATCTAGTATGAACTTTACTATCAAAGACTTTACTTGGCACAACAAAGCACAAAACTAAGATAAGGAGAGGTTGCTACAGTAGTAAACAACTTCCAAGACTCAAATATAAAACAAAAATACTGTAGTAAAAATATGGGTTGTCTCCCATAAGCGCTTTTCTTTAACGCCTTTCGGCTAGGCGCGAAAGTGTATATCAAGTAACATCAAGAGATGAAGCATCAACATCATAATTTGTTCTAATAATAGAATCAAAAGGTAACTTCATTCTTTTTCTAGGGAAGTGTTCCATACCTTTCTTGAGAGGAAATTTATATTTAATATTACCTTCCTTCATATCAATAGTAGCACCAACGGTTCGAAGAAAAGGTCTTCCCAATATAATGGGGCAAGATGCATTGCATTCAATATCCAAGACAACAAAATCAACGGGGACAAGGTTATTGTTAACCATAATATGAACATTATCAACTCTCCCCAAAGGTTTCTTTTTAGCATTATCAGCGAGATTAACATCCAAATAACAATTTTTCAATGGTGGCAAGTCAAGCATATCATAGACTTTCTTAGGCAGAGATAGCAACCAATCTTTAGCTCTTCCTCTTAATGAGAAAGGAAACAATTTCAATTTAATAATATCACCATCTACATCCTTATACTTTTGCATTTCACATAGTTCAACAAAATTATTAAGATGGGCAGCAGCATCATCGGAACTAACACCGAGAAAATTGCTCTCGCATAACAAGATTGAGTAAAGCAGGTTTAATTTCAAAGAATTCTGCTGTAGTAGCAGGTGGAGCAATAGGTGTGCATAAGAAATCATTATTATTTGTGGTTGTGAAGTCACACAACTTAGTATTTTCAGGGGTGGCCATTTTAGCAGTAGTAAATAAAGCAAACTAGATAAAGTAAATGCAAGTAACTAATTTTTTTTGTGTTTTTGATATAGAGTGCAAGACGGTAAATAAAGTAAAGCTAGCAACTAATTTTTTTGTATTTTGATATAATGCAGCAAACAAAGTAGTAAATAAAATAAAGCAAGAAAAAAACAAAGTAAAGAGATTGGGAAGTGGAGACTCCCCTTGCAGCGTGTCTTGATCTCCCCGGCAACGGCGCCAGAAATTTGCTTGATGCGTGTAGTTGACATGTCCGTTGGGAACCCCAAGAGGAAGGTGTGATGCGCACAGCGGCAAGTTTCCCTCAGTAAGAAACCAAGGTTTAATCGAACCAGTAGGAGTCAAGAAGCACGTTGAAGGTTGATGGCGGAGGGATGTAGTGCGGCGGAACACCAGAGATTCCGGAGCCAACATGGAACCTGCACAACACAACCAAAGTACTTTGCCCCAACGAAACAGTGAGGTTGTCAATCTCACCGGCTTGCTGTAACAAAGGATTAACCGTATTGTGTGGAAGATGATTGTTTGCAGAAAACAGTAAAACAAGTATTGCGGTAGATTGTATGCGATGTAAAGAATAGGACCGGGGTCCACAGTTCACTAGAGGTGTCTCTCCCATAAGATAAAAGCATGTTGGGTGAACAAATTACAGTCGGGCAATTGACAAATAGAGAGGGCATAACAATGCACATACATGACATGATAAATATAGTGAGATTTAATTGGGCATTACGACAAAGTACATAGACCGCTATCCAGCATGCATCTATGCCTAAAAAGTCCACCTTCAGGTTATCATCCGAACCCCTTCCAGTATTAAGTTGCAAAACAACCAGACAATTGCATTAAGTATGGTGCGTAATGTAATCAATAACTACATCCTTAGACATAGCATCAATGTTTTATCCCTAGTGGCAACAGCACATCCACAACCTTAGAACTTTCGGTCACTGTCCCAGATTTAATGGAGGCATGAACCCACTATCGAGCGTAAATACTCCCTCTTGGAGTTAAGAGCAAAAACTTGGCCAGAGCCTCTACTAATAACGGAGAGCATGCAAGATCATAAACAACATATAGGTAATAACTTGATAATTAACATAACATAGTATTCTCTATCCATCGGATCCCGACAAACACAACATATAGTATTACGGATAGATGATCTTGATCATGTTAGGCAGCTCACAAGATCCAACAATGAAGCACAATGAGGAGAAGACAACCATCTAGCTACTGCTATGGACCCATAGTCCAGGGGTGAACTACTCACTCATCACTCCGGAGGCGACCATGGCGGTGAAGAGTCCTCCGGGAGATGAATCCCCTCTCCGGCAGGGTGCCGGAGGAGATCTCCAGAATCCCCCGAGATGGGATTGGCGGCGGCGGCGTCTCAGTAAGGTTTTCCGTATCGTGGTTCTCGGTACTGGGGGTTTCGCGACGGAGGCTATTTGTAGGCGGAAGGGCAGGTAAAGAGGCGGCACGAGGGGCCCAGACGACAGGCCGGCGCGGCCAGGGCCTGGGCCGCGCCGCCCTGGCGTCTGGCCACCTCGTGGCCCCACTTCGACTCTCCTTCGGTCTTCTGGAAGCTTCGTGGAAAAATAGGACCCTGGGTGTTGATTTCGCCCAATTCCGAGAATATTTCTTTACTAGGATTTCTGAAACCAAAAACAGCAGAAAACAGCAACTGGCTCTTCGGCATCTTGTTAATAGGTTAGTTCCGGAAAATGCACGAATATGACATAAAGTGTGCATAAAACATGTAGATATCATCAATAATGTGGCATGGAACATAAGAAATTATCGATACGTCGGAGACGTATCACTCCCGCCAGAAAATCTCTTCGGATGAGGATAGCTGGGTCAATGCATTCACACGTTCGTGAATCCGTTTGTTCTCCTCTGCACGGTTCAGAGCTATGACTGGCACAGAAGTAAGCAAAGGATCGGATAAGATTCTATCAATCAAAGGGCGCGAGAGATCAAAGGACTCACAGTTCAAGCTCTCGGTAGCCTTATGTAGCTCAGTAAGAGCATACCGCTCTACGTCGGCTGCAATCTCGCTCTTCTTGTTGACAATTGCAGCCAAGGCGTAAGTGCTACGCAGGTCCCTCTCCATCTGCGTGATTCGGTCCTTCATTCGTTGGACCCGATCACCTTCGGGAAGAACGCCCGAAGAGTCATCAACAAACGAGGGCACCGGGAAAACCTGCAGGCAACAACGTCAAAAGGATGATGGTTATGGGCAAATCAAGCATCCAATGTAACTCCCATCGGGAGAGGTACAAGAAATTCCTATCAGAGGAAGTACAAACGAAGATATTATGACAAAAGTATGTTGACAGCATTGCCGGCACAGTGTTCATTACAAACTTGGGTTCTCGCAACAGAATAATGTTTCATACTAGCCCAAGGATAAAATTGTTACAACAATCAAGGAGCCTGAGTCCGAGTCGACGAGTCGGGGCCAGCCGATGCCTTTCCCGACGAAACTAAATCAAGGAGCTGGCGAGCACAAGTACGGGCGGATGCTGTAAAGGCGCTTAAGTTAACAAGTCTCCCATCTTTCTCTTTCGGCAGCTCCTTAGTCATTTCTTCAATGTCAGCCTTAAAGCCGTAACCCATCATAAGTTGGAAGGCAAGGAGCGCACCATAGGTACGTGAGGTGCGCTTGAATACCTCGATGACCTCCTTAGTGTCGACTGCGAAGGCATCAATCAGCTGCCCCAGAGTCTTCTCCTGCTTGGCCTTGGGGAATATCATTGAATGCATCCGCACCAGAGCACCCTTTCCCTTGTCAAGCAGCTCCCGGGTAAGCTGGTGGGTGGCGAGAACCATTGACACACCATTTGCCGGGGAGTTGCTTGGAACTCTGTCCAAAGCAGTAGCAGGGATGCTGGCGGCTTCTGCAAAGAAATTAAAGGGAATCGTTGACGAAGAAACAGATTCATAAAAAGTGGTAATCTACAAGAGATGTAGGGACTTACCAAGCAGGGCCAAGGCAGACTGACGGAGGAGTTCATCCTTTTCTGCCGCCCGAGCTTCCTCCTCCTTCAGCCTCTCCTTCAGCTTGTTCAGTTCTTCTTTCAGGGAGTCGACCTCCTGGCGAGCTATGGCGGCCTTTTTGATGGCGCCATCCAGCTTTAAAGAGGAAGACTTAGCCTCCTCCTGCAGCCGGATTTTGTCCGCCTCCAGAGAGGTGAATTGAGAGGCGAAGGCCTCTAAATAGGATATCACACCTCGTAGATCCTTGAAGAAAGGGAATGTTTTACAAAGATCATTAGGCAAAGACACATTCCAGAAGATTCTTGTTAAATTCGACAAAGACTTACAGAAGGAGGAGCTGTGGCAGCAGCATGAGCATCTTTCCCTCTGGAAAGGGAGGAGGCAGTCGATGCTTGCGCCGCGGGAGCCGCCTTAGGAGCCGAAGCTTCGGAAGCCGCCGCGGCTGGTGAGACAGCATCAGATCTGACCCTCTTAGGTGGAGGCTCAATAAAATCATCGTCACTACAAGGAAGGGTTGATCGATTAAGTTATGAGAAAAATATGAAAAGACCAAGGAGCTGAAAATAGTAAGAAGAAGAAAAACACTTACATGTCAAGGAGATCATCTTCATCGGCAAAGCCGCCGATTAACCTTTTCGTAGGTGGAGCCCTGGTTTCCTCCGCAGCTGCATTAACAAAGGCATCGTGATCAGCGTCATCATCACGCACTGATCCCTCTGTGTCGCAAGTGTCATCGGCTGATGGGGGGAGATTGGTGTGAGCAGTTTCAGAATCTATCAGGTCATCGCTTGTTGGGTTTTTATGCTCAACAGTACGAGAGTCAACGGGTTCTGAAGAGCCTCTTCCTTCGGAAGTATCATTTGGCAAGTTATGGAAATCCCCGGAAGCTACGAGGGTCTGTAGAAGAAAAGACGAATGAGAATAACAGTAATCATGTTGATTAAGTAAATAGCAGCATAAGAAAAATCTGAGGAGGGAAATTACCTCTGGTGGTGGATGATCGGCATCAAAAGGAGTATACGGGGACAACAATGGGATCGAGTCTTCTTGACTGAAGGAAGTGAGGCGACGGACTTCATCAAGCAGTTCTTTTTTCGACAGCTCGGCAGCGTTAATTCTGGTCTCATCCTTTGGACCCGAATACAACCACATTGGACGAATTCTAGCCATAACTAGTTGGACTCGACATTTCAAGAACACTGCCGCTACCTCAGTACCAACCATGGTTTGGCCATCAGCTTCTTTAATCCGAAGAAATCTAGCAAATAGTTCGTCGGCAGCTACTTTTTCGTCGGGAGAGAGAACATTCTTCCAGGAATTCTTAGGCTTGGCCTCAAGGGCATCGACAAAACAGGGAAGCTGAGATTCGGGTGATAAGGAATCCTTGATATAGAACCACTTCAATCTCCACCCTTGCACGGACTCTCTCATTGGGAAATTGAAGTAATTGACATCCGAACGAGCTACAAATCCCACTCCTCCGGTGACAAAAGATCCGTTACTACTCGCTGTATCTTTTTACATAGAAGATCTTTTTCCACAACCCAAAATGAGGCTCAACGCCCAGATATGCTTCGCAGAGGGTGATAAACACAGCAACGTGGAGGATTGAGTTGGGAGTGAGTTGCCATAACTGGATTTCGTAAGTTCGCAAGAGATGAAGGAGGAATTCGTGGACGGGAAGCGAAAGACCTCGGTATAAGAACGATAAGAACATCACGGTAAAACCGGCAGGGGGATTAGGTCGAGAAATCGCACCTGGAAAGATCACATTCCCCTCATCGGAGGAGATCAATCCCAGGCTTCGGGATCTTTTTTCGTCACGCTTGGTAACGGTAGAGGCTGTCCAATCTCCGGGCCTGGCTGCTGAACTTGGTGGCGCCATCGGCGCCGGAGCTGGGGGAAGAGCGCCAGGCGCGCCTTCCTTCGAAAGAATCGAGGAAGATTTGGCGGCGGCACCGCCGCTCGTGGAACTGGCGGCGGCGCTAGGGTTCTTCTTCTTCACCATTGTGAGATCTAGGAGAAATCGGAAGACAGTGGTGGCGGCGCGAGCGGTTGTGAACAGGAGAAGAAGGAGAACAGCAAAGGATTGAATGAAGGAGAATGCTAGGGATTTCTATCTCTTGGGGAACTTAAGGAAGGTTCGTATTGTTAATGGGCCTTTTCTCCAGTTAATGGTTGCGGAAATCGAGGAGGTGCCTCGCTAACCGTGTAAAGAGGAGCAGGAATTGCTCGAAAACGAGGCTGGCGAGGTTGCGTCTTATCGGTCAAAATCAAGGGGACAGAAAAACGACATCAATGATGTCATGAGGAATGATTGCATACGAAGAGATAAGAAAGTATCGGGTGAACAACTTGAGCCTACGCACGGATTGCGAGCATCCGCACCTAGGCTCGGGGGCTACTCCCATCGGGAGCGCTGACGCGCACCCGACAGAATAAAGGTTCGAAGGAAAAACTTGACTTGAGTCTGTACCCGGATGTAAGCACCCGTTCCCAGACTCGGGGGCTACTCCCATCGGGAGCACTGAACGCGCACCCGATAAAACTTTTTCGCACTCCAGGATCATGCCCGGGGACTTGATTCTGTGTAGGGTAACGTTGTTTTGCCATCGGCAGTTAACCAACAGAAGTTGGGCACGTTATTCGTTATCCCTTGCATAAAGAAAATGTATCGGATGGACTACAAAGACTTGCAGGAAAAAGCTTCGGCAGAAGAAAATGTTCGAGTGGTACAACTTGAGTCTACGCACGGATTGCAAGCATCCGTACCTAGACTCGGGGGCTACTCCCATCGGGAGCGCTGGCGCGCACCCGATAGAAAATAGAAGATAAAAGAAACGCAAGAATGATCGAGGAGAAGGACTTCGGAAGAAGCATGCTCTAGTCTCTACCCGAATTATGTTCGGCTAGACACTCGGGGGCTACTGACGTGGGCATTACCCTTCGGGTAACCAATGTTGCTCTACCCTACGTGGTCTAACAGGAGGCCCATAAAGGAACCCGATGGCAAGATGGGCCACTAGGGCGGTGCGACGGAAGATTACTTGGAGTACAAGACACGGAGGAAGCCAAACAAAGAAAGATTGGAGATAGATCTATCGTAAACCTACTCGTACTCGATTAGATCTCTCGGGACCTGGCCACCTATATAAAGGCCGGGAGAGGGGCTATCGAGGGACACAATCAACTTTAGCAGGTATTAGCCAGCAGAAGCTTAGAACTAGGTTACCCTAGCAACTAGCATCTCGACGAGATTACAGCCGAACTATTCGGCATCCCATTGTAACCTGTTTTCATCATAATCAAGAACAGACAGGCAGGACGTAAGGGTTTTACCTCATCGAGGGCCCCGAACCTGGGTAAATCGCTCTCCCCGCTTGTCTGTGTACCGATGTCTCGTGTCAGCCTGCAGGATTCCATCAACCCTAAGCCCCTATCGGAGGGCATTGCCGAGGAGCACCCTCGACAGCGATCTTCCGAAAGAACCAAGGTTTGGGAGGTACTCGTGAGAGCCGCACCAGGAACCTCGGTTTCTTCTTTTTCTTCTTCATCGCCACTATCAACACAGAAAAATGAGTACGACTAAAAAAAGTGAAACAAGTAATGGTGGTGTAGAAGCTTACGAGCTAACGGAGCCTGCGTCATCGTAAGGGTTAAAGCCACCCTCCTCTTCGGGTGACTTTTCTTCGGCAGCAGCCTCCGAGGGCTTGGAAGTGCCAGAATTTTCAATTTCATCCCTCTTCCTCTTGCTCCTTCGAGACACAGCGGAAGGAGGAGAGTGACCTGATTCGAAGGCTCTGATTCAGATTTTTCGGAGGCAGTCGAGGATTTGTGAGATCCTGCGACTTCACTCTGAGGACGAGATGGGTTGACGTGGGCATTACCCTTCGGGTAATCAATGTTGCCCTACCCTGTATTCCCTAGTTGGAGGCCCATGAAGGCACTCGACGACAAGATGGGCCACTAAGGCGGTGCAACGGAAGATTCCTTAAAGTACAAGACGCGGAAGGAGCCGAACAAGGAAAGTCTATAGATAGATCTACTGTAAACCTAGTCGTACTCGATTAGGCCTCTTGAGACCTGGCCTCCTATATAAAGGCCAGGAGAGGGGCGGTCGAGGGACAATCAATCTTAACAATCTTAGCCAACAGAAGCTTAAAGCTAGGTCACCTTAGCGCTTAGCCAACTCGACGAGATCTCAGCCGAACTATTCGGCACCCCATTGTAACCCATTATCATCATAATCAAGAACGAGACGAGGCGAGGACGTAAGGGTTTTACCTCATCGAGGGCCCCGAACCTAGGTAAATCGCTCTTCCCGCTTGTCTGCGAACCGATGTCTCGTGTCAGCTTGCAGGATTCCATCAACCCTAAGCCCCAATCGGAGGGCATTGCCGAGGAGCACCCTCGACAATTGGCCCCGTCTGTGGGAACCCTGTCGGCACAAGATTGGTCATCGGCAGATCCAATCATGACACCGGCGACTTTGCCGGCAACTTCATCAGCGACTCCATCGACACCGTCATCGCCAAACCTGCGAAGCCCGATTCGGTTCGGCTCCTACGAGTTCACCCCGCACAACGATTCCTCCCGCTCAAACTTCTCAGATCTACAAGGAAACATGGAGATGACCTTCGGCAGCGTCCACTACAATGTCAACGCGGAGGGAATCCTTCGACTGCTGGAATCGCCCACTTCCAGATCGACGAGTCCAAGCGCGTCATCATCACTCGAACTTTCGGCTGGTCTGACAGGCTCGACAAGTTCACCCGCGCCCTCGACTCCTCGTTCCGTGTCCTCCATGTCGGTAGGATCCGACGATCCCACATCTTCGGAGTTAACCTCGTACTACTGCTTGAACTGCGAAACCAGGCACGGGCTGGGATAGAGCGACACGCCGTTCATCTGCAACACCCAATATTCGTCGGGAGAGGACAGTATCGACAGCATCGTCCAAGGAACCACCCGAAGAACGGCACATCATCAGGTTTATGTCGCCAATAACACAGGAAATACGAGGCACAGAGGAAACGGAGACCACACTCCTCGTTCCAGTAGGCGAGCGAGTTTCGAAAATAGCGCCAGCAACCACGACAGCGACTACACCATCGCAGACGAGGAGTGGGCAGCCGCCAGAGCAGCAGTACTCAACAACACACCGCTCCCCACAGAGAAAAAACCGGGAGCATCTGTCGAAGGAACAAGCCACCCTCGAGAGTGTAAGGATATTTTACCCTTATCCATTATTTTGGTAACAATGACACCGTGCTAGAGTATTTGGCCTAATATGTTTATAAGGATAATCTCAGGTATTAGGCAATGAGGCAGAAATGGTGTATCAAAGGAACAAGAAGGCTAAAGGAGACCCCCCACTTCAACAACAATCAAAAAGGGGCTACAGCAGAAATCCGGTCTGCAGCCCGGTCCAACCGGGCCAGCAACCGGCCTGTCCGGCGCACAGCTCGGTCAACCGGTCGCCAACCGGGGCAGTCCGGCGCACGACCCGGTCGACCGGCCGCCAACCGGGCTCTACACCAGAACACAGCAAATCCGGTTGCCGACCGGTCAACCGGCCTACAGACCGGCGAGTCCGGCGCACGGCCCGGTCGACCGGTCGCCAACCGGGCGCCAACCGGCCGCCAACCGGAGGAGCTCCAGGACCAGCTAAGGGCGTCCGGTCACTGGTCCGGTCTGACCGGCCTCACCACCGGGCTGTCCGGTCTGTGGCCCGGTCAACCGGGTTTCTCGAGGAAAAAGCTGAGGTGGCAAGTGCCCAACGGCCATATTTCGAAGAACACTATAAATAGGTCTTCTCCTACCTCTGAACAGTTAGGCACTACACTACAAGCTGTTCTTGAGCTCTCTCTCTCTTACTCCATTGCTAGAAACACCAAAAGCCTCAGATCTACCTCCTCCTCCACCCAAACTCAAATCCCTCCTGGGAATCGCTAGAGGAGGACCTGATCTACTTGTTCTACCAAGCCAAATCTCATTCCCCCTTGTATTCATCGAGAAGCTTGCTTCCTAGGGTTCCTTGGAAACCCTAGGTGGGCAAGAGGAGTCCGGAAGCATCCGGGCTGTGGATTTGCTCCGGGCAAGATTGTGAAGGTTTGGAGGCTACCTCAAAGTCTACCACAAGTGAGTGAGCTATTCCTTCGTGGGATAGGCTCCGGAGAATAGGGTGAGCCTTCGTGGCGTGGGGAATCCTTCGTGGGACCTCCACCCCTCCAAACGTGACGTACCTTGTTGCAAAGCAAGGGAACACGGGAATACATCCTCGTCTCCGCGTGCTATCGGTTATCTCTAACCGAACTCCTTACTTGTGATTTAACCGCTCGTGAGAGCCTTCGTGCTCGAGTTAGTTGTATCCTCATATAGGTTGCTTCACCTAGTTTGCATTAGGCTCACCTTTATATTCCGCAAAGCCTAATATTGCAAAGAAAGAATTAAAACTTGTGGAAACCTATTCACCCCCCCTCTAGGTTTACCATCTCTATACTTTCAATTGGTATCAGAGCCTGGAATCTTATTAAGGGCTTCACCGCCTTAAGAGTGAGATGGATAAACTCTTCGAGGGTCTAGATGACGACTCTAACCTTTCGGTTAAAGAGATGAAATCTAGATTCTTGGCATATGATGCCGAGAAGAAGAAAAAGGAGGATGAGCTACAAAACCAAATGACGAAATGTCTTCCATGCTTAAGAAATTAACTAGTGGTCCTCCTCCTAGTACGGCCTCGGCCTCTCTAGGGAATTTCCATGAAGTTAATCATGACTATCCCAAAAACACTTCACCCATGCCTCATATCAACCATAGTGGGAATGTTCCCCATTTTGATGGAACTCACTTTCCTTTTTGGAATCCTCTATGGAATCTCATATTCGCAGCTGCAGTGTGGAGTTGTGGGAGATCATTGTTCATGGACACCGGGAACCACAAGATCCCATTCGGTTGACCTCCACCGAATTCTACAACCATCAACTCAATGCCTCCGCACGTGACAAGATTAGAAGTGGCATCAACCGCAAGCTTCTTGATCAAGTCAATGACATCGACTCCACTAAAGAGTTGTGGGATCGGATCGTAGTACTCCAAGAGGGAACCGATTTGATCCAATCGGCTCTTTATGAGACCGCAAAGCAAGAGGCTCACCAGTTCATGATTCGAGATGGAGAATCCGTGTCCGATGCCTACGCTAGGCTTGGTGCTCTTAGAGTAAGAGTCAAGGGACTTGGTGTTGAGAAGTACAATGATGGCTTCGAGATGAATGAAGCATTCATAAAGTTCAAGGTCATTGCTATGATTGCCGTCAAGCAACAAGACACCAACCTTGCACTCAACTTGCAAATCATGACCAAGAGTGCCGATCTAAACTCCGATGATCTCGTCTCCTATGTGGACGCCAATTAAAACATGGCCAAAGCGGGAAAGAGGCTCATGGCAATGAACCGTGTTGATGAAGCCTCACACAACCATGAAGCGCCACACAACCTTGCTCTCAAAGCTAGGGACGATCATGGAAGCAATGAAGACTATGAATTTGAAGAAGAAGAAGAGATGACTTCAACTAGTGACATTGCTACCGACTTTGCTTTCTTTGCCAAGAAATACAAGGCAAAGTTCCCAATGCTCCTCAATGACAAGAATAAGAAAAGAACTTGCTACAATTGTGATGAAGATAGCCACTTTGCAAATGAGTGCCCTTATGAGAAAAGGGTAGACAAGCCAAGATTCATCAAAGGGGTCAAGCCAAGATTGAAGCCAAACCCAATCAACGATCGATTCAAGAAGAACAAGGGAAGAGCCTTTGTTGGGGCCGAGTACTTGTCCAATGATGAAGATGAAGATGAGGAGAAGGAGGCCGGGGTGGCCGGCTTGGCTTTCTCCAAGCCCGGGTCACTTTTCACATATGACTACTCCAAGGACTACTCCACGGAGAATGATGTTGGTTCTTCCTTCATGGCAAGAACAACTCAAGATGATGACTCCGATGACTCTTCCTCCTCTACAATCGTTGGCTCTTGTCTTATGGCAAGGGAAACCAAGGTAATGGAACCTCCACCTTCCCTATCTAGTGTTCTTGATGATGAAAACGAAAATCAAGAAGAATTAATTGTGCTTAAGGAACTCTATGATGTTAGATGCACCCTTCATGGTGAAGCTCTTGTCAAGTTTGATTTCTTGATGGACTCACTCAAGGAGAAGGATGAGTCCATTGAGGAATTAGAATATCATTTAAATGAGAAGGAACGGAGATTCAATCTCCTAAGACAAGAGCTAAAAACCGAAAGGTGCATATCTCAAGGTCTTAAGCAACAAATTGAAACTTATGAACTTGATAAAGTTAAGGACCTAGAAACTATTGATAGGGCTCAATCTTTGACTCAAGTGCTCCATACCTCAAAGGAGGAACTTGAAGTTGCTCATGCTTCTCTCACTAGGGATCTTGACCACCTTGAAAGAGCTAACAAGCTTGTAAAGGATGAGCTCAAGAAACTTGGAGAGAACCATGACCTACTCCAAGAAACCTACACAAAAGCACTTGAATCAATGAAGGATCCCATTGTTGTTGAAAAGCATGCTAGTTCCCCTACATCTTTTACTAGTGAGCATGCTAAGCTTGTTGAGGAACATGTTCGTTTACAAGAGGAACTCTCTTTGCATGTTGAGACCAATGCATATCTTGAATCCTTGGTAACTAAATATGGTCTCGACTATCATCCTAATGAATCCTCTTGTGAGCATGCATCTATTCTTGAGGAAAATGTTAGGTTAACAAAGGAACTTGCAAAGTTCACCACCGCCAAGAACAAGATGGGATTGGATGACCTCTTGAGTAAGCAAAGGTCAAACAATCAAAAGTTTGGACTTGGATATGTTCCCAAGTCTCAGAAGAAGAAGAACTACAACAAGGAGAAACCCGCTCAAGATAAGAACAAGAAGGTCACTAATAATGGCAAAGCCTCAAAGGGCAAAGCCACTAGTGGTGAACGCACGGGGCCAAACGATCACTATGCATTATTTGTTGATTATTATGGTGATGTCTATGCTAACTATATTGGCCCTCCTAATGGCTATGCTTATAGAGAGTACTCAATTTGGGTATCAAAATATATTGTTGCCATTGCAAAGGAACCCATTAATCGATGGGTTCCTAAATCCTCTACTTGATTTTGTAGGGGTATTCCTCCGGTGGTCCAAAATGGGTGTTTGATAGTGGATGCACCAATCATATGATCGGAGGAAGAGGTGTGCTTGATCAATTCATTGAAGATATCAACAAGAAGTCAAGCATTACCTTTGGTGATAACTCAAAGGGAAAGGTACTTGGGTATGGCAAGGTAGCAATCTCTAAGGACTTGTGCCTTGAGACGGTTATGCTTGTTGAATCCCTTGGCTATAACTTACTTTCTATATATCATCTTGCCGATGCCGGTTACAATTCATATTTTACTAGTTATTGTGTGAAAGTCTTTAGGAGTGACAATCTCAAATTGGTCCTCATTGGATATGTGGAGAACAACCTTTATGTGGTTGACCTCTCGAAAGAGAGCTCCTCTCACTCCACATGTCTAATGGCGACCAAGCATGACGAAGGTTGGTTGTGGCATCGCCGCCTTGGTCATGTCAACATGAGGAATCTCAAACAACTCCTAAAGGGTGAACACATTGTGGGACTAACCGGCATTTCTTTTGAGAAAGATCGTGTTTGCAGTGCATGTGTAGCCGGAAAGCAACTCAAGGAGAGACATCCTATCAAGAGTATCGTCACCACATCTAGGCCTTTGGAGCTCCTTCATTTGGATCTCTTTGGGCCATCACATTATGATACTCTTGGTGGGAGCAAATATGGACTCGTCATTGTTGATGATTACTCAAGATACTCTTGGGTCTTTCTCCTTAAGTCAAAGGACGAGACCCATAGGGAATTCATCATCTTCGCCAAGAAAGCTCAACGTATGTATGAATCCGAGATCAAGGCGATAAGGACCGACAATGGCACCGAGTTCAAGAACTACACCATGCGAGAGTTTGTCGATGATGAGGGCATCAAGCATGATTTCTCGGCGCCATACACCCCTCAACAAAATGGTGTTGTTGAAAGGAAGAACCGGACTATCATTGAGATGGCAAGAACCATGTTGAGTGAATTCAACTCACCCCACAACTTTTGGGGAGAAGCCATCTCTACGGCCGTCCACTACTCCAACCGGCTCTTTCTTCATCCCCTCCAAAACAAAACTCCATACGAGCTTCTTACTGGTAACAAGCCTAATGTCATGTACATTCGTGTTTTTGGATGCAAATGCCTTGTTAAAAACAACAAAGGAAAGCTCGGTAAATTTGAAACTAGAACCATAGAGGGCATATTTGTTGGTTATGCGGAGAAATCTCACGCCTATAGGTACTACAACCGGTCCACCGGGACTATTGAAGTATCTTGTGACGTGAAGTTCTTGGAGGATAATGGCTCCCAAGTTGATGAGGTCTAAGACCCCGTTTGTGGCCCGATCTTGCGGTTGACCCGAAATCCAAGGAGGAAGATAGGGAGAGCGCGAAGAACACAAAGAACACGAAGAACACGAGGAACTCACGCACGCACGCCCACCCGATACAACCGATACTTACCCTCGTGGCTCGATGGACCACGCCAATAGAATCAACCCGGGAGAGACGCGAAGTAGAATCCGGAGTGAGAGATCGGTGAGGGAGATGAATCAAGGAGTTGGAGAGAGAGTGGGTAACACTAGAATCTCACACTCACAAATCCATACATCCATCAAGGGTTGCCTTGGATACAAAGGGGATGAAACCCTAGGGAGACAAAGCTCAAAGTCATCTCTAAACCTAAATCATGTCTAAGGAGGTAAGGGGGGCGTCCTGGGTCTATATATAGGCACCCAAGACGACACATGGCGAAAAGGTACATAAGTGGGTAACTTGGGCAGTTTGGTGGGTAATCCCATCGGATCCGGTCTGGGGCCGGTCAGACCGGGTCCTGGACCGAATGGTCCGGTCGTGGGTCCGGTTGACCGGCCGCCAACCGGACTGGGCCTCCTCCTCCCTCTTCCTTCTTCTCTTCTTTCCCTCTTCTTCTTCCTTCTTCCTTCTTTCCTTCTTCTTCTTCCTTCTTCCTTGCACCATGGGAGTTCCTTCTCCCTTGGTCCTTGTCGATGATCGGCACCTATAGACACCATGACGATAGGCATGAGGTAGCATACCATTCGAGTTGGTGTTGAGGTCGACCATAGAGAGGAAGGAGTTCACCTTTACATATATGGCGGGGTTTTGTGTTGTTGGTCCACTTGGGGGACTCCTTGGCCATGGTGTAGCGTCGATGATAGTCGGGGCTGCACTTGTTGGTCTTGAGGCGTAGGTGTCCAAAGGCCACCCCGCATCACCTCCCCCCCTTGGGGAAGAGTCGTCCTCGACTCTTGTTCCTCCTCATCGATGATGTAGTCCATGACGGGTGTCCCATGTTGTGGTAGAGGGATAAAGTCGCGGTCGAAGAAGAACTTGGGGAAAAACAACTTGCAAATGGAAAGCTTGTGGATGCCAATTTTGTGATCGGCGAACAAGAGGCTCTCAATAAAACACGAAGCATCAAGTCGTTTCTCCAAGAGGCATTTGGCAAAAATGGGAACCAAAAGAGTGTCGATGTATCCAAAATGTGGTAGGGCAAAATTTTGTGCATGTAAGAGTTGTAAGGTGTCAAAAATGTGTGGTGTAGCATTGTCCCAAACCAATGGAACAATCAAAAGGCAAGTATCGGCGGCAAAATTTTGGGCAAAATTGTTATGTGCAATGGCAAAGAGATGGAAACTTCTAGCTTGGGAAAGTATGGTTGGCGTGAGCCAAGTATGGGTATCCTCAAGTGTCAAAGCATCCATTTCAATTGCTAAAGATGAAATGAGAAATCCAAAGAAGAGCAACTTTTTGTGTGACATGTGGCACAAGATGCATAAGGTGTCTCTCACATGTATGACATGGTCCTTGAGATTGTCGGAGTGTATGATGAAAGCATCAAGACATACAACAACCATTGTGCCAACAAGATGTGTCAAGCTATGTTGCATAAGAGGCCAAAGAGGTGACGAGGAATTGGGACAAACCGAAAGCTCGACAAGACAAGCCGAACACACACGAGGGCGAAGGCTTTTGGGAACATACCCTTTGGTGTGAATCCCATGGTTAAGGCCCTTGTTGGGGTAGCTCTCAATTGCTCGTTTTGCCAACTCATGTTCCGTGGCGGTGGAAGCGGTCGTCCGTGTACCTACACATGGAAGAAGCAAAACAAAAAGCGTGTGTGCATGATAGAGGAACACATCATCCATCATGATGGTCCAAGTCTTGTGCACATCACCATTAGTGTCAATCAATATAGTATGGAATGCATGGCGATGGTGAAAATGGCAAGAAGGTGCATTCATGGCATGTGGTAACTCATGATCATCAAAAAGTGAGAAGGCTATGGGGGCCATCTCGTGTACAATGAAATAAGCATTCTTGCATACCAAGCATAAGAAAGAGCAATTGTTCACAATCTTGGATGCAAGGATCATGGAATGGTGTAAACATTTGGGGCAAAGCATGCGGAATATGTTATCATTGTTGTCGACAACCCTATGGAAAGAGCTAGTGTTCATCAAGGGTGTCACAACACAAGCATGATCATTATGGCAAGCAAGCGGGGAAAAAGTGAAACTCTCGTAGCATGGCATGGTCATGGTATCACAAGCAATCAATTCCACATGATCAACAATGTTATCAAGCAAAGCATCACATGGGAAAGTGAAAGTAGCATGTGAAGTAGCAAATGGATCATCGAGATCATGCATGCACTCAAAATTCATCATGTCCACTAGTGGGATCATGGCATCATCAACACCTATGTTGTTACCTTTGGAGGCCGACTCATTTGAGGTAGGTGTTGTGGAGGTAGGAGGATCCATGTGGTCGACATGTCCGTCTTGAAGCAAGCATGGTGAGATATCATCATCTTCATGCACCATGTACATCGTCTCCATGATCGGGAACTCATCCTCCGTGGAACCTAGTGCAACATAAGAAGACACCATAGAGGGAGAGGTTAATGTGTTAGCAAATGCAATGTCCTCCAAGGACCTATCATCTACCTCTCTCAACTCACTTTGTGTATCACTCATGTCCTCCAATTGGAAGCACTCAAACTCACATATGGGGTGGAAGTCACTCAACTCACTATCACTCTCACTCAAGTGGGCTAAGTGGCTCTCATGCTCACATGGGATTGGTACCAACTCATCGATCAAGCATATAGGAGTAGGCTCGACTTTCTCATCTCCATGCGCCTCCTTGGTTGAAGGGAAGTTCCCATGCTCAACCATCTCAACTCCATCGCCTCCCAAGTCGTCCTCCATCGGTGGCGCCGTAGTGTTGTGGAGAGCTAGGCTCGGATCCACATCATCCTTGCGTTGGCCTTGGAGGTCTTCATCTTGAAGTGTGGGCGCCGTAGGCTTCTTGGTGGCTTGGGCTTGTAGCTCGTCGAAGTGGAGCATGTCGGTGCTCGTCGATGTGCATTGCCATGCCATGTGACCCTTGGCCTTGCATACCTCACATAGGAGATTGGGACATTCCCGTGGAGGGTGGCCTTGTTGCTTGCACTTGTAGCATCGGAGTCCATAGGCATGTGACGAGGTAGAGGCCATTGTGGTGGTGGCACAAGAGGTGGAAGTCGCCTTATGAGGAAGGTATGCGCGATGTGCACTTGCCATCCTTGGAGTGGTAGGCACCAAATGATGGTGTTTGTCGTCTTCATGTCGAGGATCTCGTCTTCGTGCATCATCATCATGGCTTGAGTGGTGTCGTCGAAGATCCGTGGAAGATGTTGGTCGATGGCGCTCATGGGGTGGCTTGTGTCGGCGATGATCACGGGGTGACATATGTCGATGGGAGCCATGCAACGGTGGTGGTCGACGACGATCATGCGAAGGTGTATGTCGATGACGATCCTTAACATGCCTAGAGGATAGCTCATGTGGCTTGGCATGTTGCTTGTGGCGCCTTGTGGAGCTTGGAGAAGAGTGTCGATGACGATCATGTTGGGGACGCTCTTGATGCTCCACATGATGTGCTTGAAGTCGACGATCTTGTGCATAAGCACTCTCATGGTGGCGCCTTGTGGAGCTCGGAGAAGTGTGTGGATGACGCTCATGATGGGGACTCTCTTGATGATCCATATGATGGTGCCATCGTGGAGGTCCTCTATCTTCATATGTAGCTCCATTGGCCAAGTAGGTGACTAGGTGAGGCTCCGCCATGGTGTCGATGTCGTAGGCGTGGCGTTGCTCCACCATGTCGTCCATGCTTGATGAGCCATTGTCGATGTAGAGCTCGTCGAAGTCGTCCTCAAGGTGGTGCTCCACCATGTCGTCCATGTCGATGATGCTTGGGGAGCCATGGTCGTTGTCGAGCTCCTCGATGTCGGAGATGTCGGTGATGCTTGGGGAGCCATGGTCGTTGTCAAGCTCCTCGATGTCGGACATGCCGATGATGCTTGCGGAGCTATAGTCGGAGTAGAGCTCCACATGTTCCTCCACATCCGCGGTGCTTGAAGAGGAATCCTCCTCGAAGTTCTCCGTGTACTCCTCCGTATCTTCATCTTCGCTATCCATGTTAGCACGATGGTATCTATATGGTGTATGTTAGTGGAAGAACACTACCTCGCAACCTTACCGTGGTATGACAAGATTGGGGTGATCCAACAAAACCGAGAGTTAGAACAATTGTATCGGGCACTCACACAAAAGCACACGCAAAAGCTAGCAAATATGGTGTTAGGTGAGTGTGGTGGAAAGCCAAAAGACGAAATCCGAAATCAAGTGTATTGTCAAGAGTGGGTGAAATCCAAAAATTCAAATGTCAAAGCGATGATCACTATAAACACGGAAAAGATGTGGAACACACACACGGGATAAGCGGGTTAGTGCAACCAAAAGTGAGCGGAAAAGTGTATGTAAGGGTGCTCGGTGTCACACTAACACAAGGAGAGGCAAAGCTTTGGTTGCCAACGGAGAGACAACTAGATTCACATGTAGCCTCTCTTCTCTTTTCTCTCTTTTGCTTAAAAGCTTTTTCTCTTTTGTATTTGGTGGCACTTGACACTCTTTTTGTATATGTATGGTGGTACTTGCACTCTTTTGCTCTTTTTTTTTTTGTTTTCGCGGCTTTTTCTCGCACTATGTTAGCGTGAGCTCGCTCTTGCTATCTTGCCACACGAGTTTTGCTTATAAGCTTGACTCCACACTACACACACACCTCACAATCGGGGCCACGTGCAATGTCTCGCAACACTCAATAAGCAATGCTCGATAGGATAGATCGCAAAAGAAGAGGGGTTACATGGGGAATGCAAGTTATACCTAAGATGTTAGGCGGTGATGAACACACAACTTGCGATGAAGGCGGTGGTGTCAAGAGTACGATTGCAAGTCCGGGGTGCCGAGGATGTCGTCGCTTGCTTCGAGCTGCGGGTTAGTTTCACAAACAAGGCACTCAAACCGGGACAAGCAAACACAAGTTAGCGGAAGAAAATGGTCAAACTAGCTTGGCGGTGGTGGCGGAGGTAAGCCGGTGGTGGGTGGTGTCGATGCTCTTGCGGTTGCGGCGGTGGTTATGGGGCCACGGTGGTGTGTACCGGTGGTTTGGGAGGGTGACGGAGCTTGCCGGTGGTGGAGAGGAGTGGTGGTGGTCGGCGGCGGAGGTGGGGGTGGTGGCGCCCGGTTGGCGGCCGGTTGAACCGGATTGGGGGACCGGGTTGTCCGGTTGGCGACCGGTCGGCCGGGTTCTGCGCCGGACGGTCCGGTCTGGGGGCCGGTTGACCGGGTTTCAACCGGGATTCGCGGTTTTCTCTCTCTGTTCTTCCCCAAACCAAACCAAATCGACCAAATCGAAGGGAAACGATGGAATTGGAGGCTAAAAGTTGGGGAAATAGTAGATCAAGCACAACAACACCGAATCCATGGACCAAAACCACTCAAAACTCAACAAAATCGCAGATCCGTCCAAAGGCAAATTAGGGCTATTTTTGGGAAAATTTTTGGAAAATTTTTAGAGACTAAATTCGGTGGGTGGAGGGTCAAATCCGCGGAAACCAAAGGCTGCTGATACCATATGATGAGGTCTAAGACCCCGTTTGTGGCCCGATCTTGCGGTTGACCCGAAATCCAAGGAGGAAGAGAGGGAGAGCGCGAAGAACACAAAGAACACGAAGAACACGAGGAACTCACGCACGCACGCCCACCCGATACAACCGATACTTACCCTCGTGGCTCGATGGACCACGCCAATAGAATCAACCCGGGAGAGACGCGAAGTAGAATCCCGGAGTGAGAGATCGGTGAGGGAGATGAATCAAGGAGTTGGAGAGAGAGTGGGTAACACTAGAATCTCACACTCACAAATCCATACATCCATGAAGGGTTGCCTTGGATACAAAGGGGATGAAACCCTAGGGAGACAAAGCTCAAAGTCATCTCTAAGCCTAAATCATGTCTAAGGAGGTAAGGGGGGCGGCCTGGGTCTATATATAGGCACCCAAGACGACACATGGCGAAAAGGTACATAAGTGGGTAACTTAGGCAGTTTGGTGGGTAATCCCGTCGGATCCGGTCTGGGGCCGGTCAGACCGGGTCCTCGGACCGGATGGTCCTGGCCGTGGGTCCGGTTGACCGGCCGCCAACCGGGACCGAGGCCTCCTCCTCCCTCTTCCTTCTTCTCTTCTTTCCCTCTTCTTCTTCCTTCTTCCTTCTTTCCTTCTTCTTCTTCCTTCTTCCTTGCACCATGGGAGTTCCTTCTCCCTTGGTCCTTGTCGATGTCGGCACCTATAGACACCATGACGATAGACATGAGGTAGCATACCATTCGAGTTGGTGTTGAGGTCGACCATAGAGAGGAAGGAGTTCACCTTTACATATATGGCGGGGTTTTGTGTTGTTGGTCCACTTGGGGGACTCCTTGGCCATGGTGTAGCGTCGATGATAGTCGGGGCTGCACTTGTTGGTCTTGAGGCGTAGGTGTCCAAAGGCCACCCCGCATCACAAGTGGAGCAATTTGTTCCATGTGTTGCACGGCTCAAC
>NC_061509.1:83962415-83981825 GCF_022539505.1 Lolium rigidum | reverse complement strand
GCAATGGAGCGTAAGGCCACCACGCATGTGGGCGGTTAGGCTGAGCCCGAGCTGCGTCCCCAGCCCCGCAAAGCAGGTACTCCGTTTGCTTATCCACTCGTGCATGCGCATCACGATAACCCACAAGTATAGGGGATCGCAACGAGTCTTCGCAGGAAGTAAAACCCAATTTATTGATTCGACACAAGGGGAGACAAAGAATACTTGAAAGCCTTAACAGCGGAGTTGTCAATTCAGCTGCACCTGGAAACAGACTTGCTCGCAAGAGTTTATCAGTAGTAACAGTTTTATAGTATTAGCGGTGGTGAAATAACAGCAGCAGAGTAACAAAGACAGCAGTAGTGATTATAGTAAACAGCAGGATTAAAATACTGTAGGCACAGGGATGGATGAACGGGCGTTGCATGGATGAGAGAAACTCATGTAACAATCAAAGCAGGGCATTTGTAGATAATAATAAAACGGTATCCAAGTACTAATCAATAAATAGGCATGTGTTCCATATATAGTCGTACGTGCTCGCAATGAGAAACTTGCACAACATCTTTTGTCCTACCAGCCGGTGGCAGCCGGGCCTCTAGGGAATCTACTGGAAATTAAGGTACTCCTTTTAATAGAGCACCGGAGCAAAGCATTAACTCTTCGTGAACACATGTGATCCTCATATCACTGCCTTCCCCTTCGGTTGTCCCAATTTCTGTCACTTTGGGGCCTTAGGTTCCGGACAACAATACGTGTATACAACTTGCAGGTAAGATCATAAAGTAATGAATATCATCATGAATCGATAACATGTTCAGATCTGAAATCATGGCACTCGGGCCCTAGTGACAAGCATTAAGCATAACAAGTTGCAACAATATCATAAAAGTACCAATTACGGACACTAGGCACTATGCCCTAACAATCTTATGCTATTACATGACCAATCTCATCCAATCCCTACCATCCCCTTCAGCCTACAGCGGGGGAATTACTCACACATGGATGGGGGAAACATGGCTGGTCGATGGAGAGGCGTCGGTGGTGATGATTGCGATGATCTCCTCCAATTCCCCGTCCCGGCGGAGTGCCAGAACGGAGTTTCTGGTCCCGAGACGGAGTTTCGCGATGGTGGCGGCGTACTGGATGGTTTCTGGCGATTTCGACTAACCCCCATGCGTTTTTAGGTCGAAGGCATTAAGTAGTCCGAAGGAGGGCGTCGGGGGCCAGCCGAGGCAGCCACACAACAGGGCGGCGCGCCCCCCTCCTGGGCCGCGCCGGCCTAGTGTGTGGGGCCCTCGGGCCCCCACCTGGCTTGCTCTTCCGGCTCCGTCAATATTCTGGGAAAATAGGACCTTTCACATAAATTCCGAAGATTTTCCTGAAAGTTGGATTTCTGCACAAAAACGAGACACCAGAGCAATTCTGCTGGAAAGAGCATTAGTCCGTGTTAGTTGTATCCAAAATACACAAATTAGAGGCAAAACAATAGCAAAAGTGTTCGGGAAAGTAGATACGTTTTGGACGTATCAACTCCCCCCAAGCTTAGCTTATTGCTTGTCCTCAAGCAATTAAGTTAACAACCGAGTGCGATAAAAGAACTTTCACGAACACATTTGTTCATATGATGTAAATATTCTCATGATATGGCATGTACTTAAGCAATTCATAACAGGATACATGCAAATAAAATCATCCAATAGCTATGTCAATCATGGAAAAGGTACCAACAAATTAATAATGAGCATCATGAATCATGTCTATCAGCAGGATTGCAATGTTCATAAGAAGGATATGATAAAGTGGTATCTCTTTTGCCCATAATTGTACAGCAAAACATAAATGCTTGGGCACCTTTGAGGTTCATGAGAAGACTGGAAGTAGAGATTATCAAAGATTAAAGCATCAAAGTTATACCACAATTAATCACATTTTGGGACAAGCATATTATACTAAGAATGACAGTTGTGCTCTCAAGAAAGTGCTCAAAGAAAGGATGGAGACTCAATGTAAAAGTAAAAGATTGACCCTTCGCAGAGGGAAGCAGGGATTAATGTGCTAGAGCTTTTCATTTGTAAAGCAGGAGTAAAATTATTTTGAGAGGTGTTTGTTGTTGTCAACGAATGATAGTGGGTACTCTAACTACCTCGTCAACCAGACTTTCAAGAGCGGCTCCCATGAAGGACGTTATCTCTACCAGCAAGGTAAATCATCCCTCTTCTCCTTTGTTTACACACGTACTTTAGTTTCATTATGGATGACACTCCTCCAAACCTTTGCTTACATAAGCCATGGCTAACCGAATCCTCGGGTGCCTTCCATCAATCACATACCATGGAGGAGTGTCTATTTGCAATTTAAGTTGCTTACTGATAAATCAGGGCAAAACATGTGAAGAGAATTATTAGTGAAAGTTGATTAATTGGGGCTGGGAACCCCGTTGCCAGCTCTTTTTGCAAAATTATTGGATAAGCGGATGTGCCACTAGTCCATTATGAAAGTCTGTCAGGAGTAAATGACAAGATTGAAAGATAAACACCACATATTTCCTCATGAGCTATAAAACATTAACACAAATTGAGAAGCATTTTGAAGGTTTAAAGGTAGCACATGAGAATTTACTTGGAATGGTTTGAAATGCCATGCATAGGTATTTATGGTGGACACTCTGGAATAACTTGGTTTTCGGGTGTTTGGAAGCACGAGCAGTGTTCCCGCTCAGTACAAGTGAATGCTAGCAATAGACTGGGAAGCGACAATCAAGAGAGCAGTAACTGTCATAATCATGCTTGCGACAAAATAAATTAACGGAGGCATAAAAGTGATACAAGAACTACGAGGTAAAGTAGATCATCGAGGCTTAATTGACTTCTTGTTCGGTCATATGCATGCGTGAGCATGTGCCAAGTTGATTCAAGTGAATTATTCAGAGGAGGATACCACAATGTCATACCTATCTATGAATAAAGCAATGCAAGCAAATATTTATGACATGCTACTCATATTAATAAATTGGAGCTAATCATGAGAGATCATGAACTACTAGACTTTCTTAAATGACATATACCTCACATGAACCATCTAAGCATGCTCACATGGATGAGTATATGTACAAAAATGAAAACAAATAGAGTTCATACCAGCCTCTCACCACAATCGAATTGTCGTAGATCGTCATTATTGCCTTTTCACTTGTGTAGCTTGAATAATATGAAATGAAAACCACGCTCTAGCCACCGAAGACCATTGAACTCATAATAAACATTACAAAACCAAAGAAGAACATCAAATATTTTTGGTGTTTTCGAATTGGAAGCAAAACAAAAGGAAACAAGCAAACAAAGCAAAATCTTTTTGGATTTTCTTATAGCAAACCAACGATAGCAAATAAAGCAAAATAAAAGCAAGAAACCAAAGTAAACAAGTGGTGAAGAGAAACAACAGAAATATTTTTGGTCTTTTTGTGTTTTAGGAAAGAAACAAAGCAAAAACAAGAAAATGAAAACTAAAAGAGTCACATAAACACAAAGCAGCAGAAATTCGTCAAACTTGACAGCAGTACAGTAATCTACTTTTAGGAAATTCTTCCGCTGCTCAGCTCGAAAAGTGTTAAACTAATGAAAGTTAGATAATAACCTGGGGAACATGCACAAAAATTGGCTTCGCAAAATAACGTTCTGGCTGTTTTTGGGAATTTTTTTGGTAACAGTCCAGAATCTGTTTTCAATCAGCACTTCCCCAAATATCATCTCCCTCTCATTAGAAAACCACTCAAAGAAACTAAACAAGTATATACAAGTATCCAGCAACCATAATATGAAAAGAATGAGTGATGCCGGTATACCTCCCCCCAAGCTTAGGATTTTGGCCTAAGTGGAGATCAATCCCATGGTGCCCATGAAGTAGCACCTCCGTAGTACGATGAAGATGGATCATATTCCGGGTATGTGCTGGAAGAAGCACCCGAATACGTGACGGTGTAGTCGTAGGAGGGCTCGGCGTCCTCGGAGTCATGCTGCTCGGTGGAAGCTTGTGTATCTTCGACTGCTCATCCACCTCCTCCTTAGAGCGCGACCATGGTTCCTCGTCAATACTGAACAAATTTGGTCTGCAGCAAAGGGACCTCCCTCTCTTCCCCGTCGGCAAACAACATTCTATAGACAATATTATCTAAACTAGAGTCAGTTGTAACAAATTGATGACTCTTCATAGCAGCAATATCAAGCCTCATAGGAGTTATTTTCACATCGGTAGGGTTAAGAGGAAGATCTAGATATGCTAAAATGCGCGATGCAATAATTCCTCCAAATATGGGCCCCTTGTTAGACAAGCGGCGAGCAACAAGGGCACCAAGATGATAAGGTGTGTCTCCAGTGAGTGCAGCAATTAAGAAACCAAGATGATAGCTAGATATATTACTAGTGTTCTCCCTACCAAGAATGCTAGTAGCAATGTAATAAGCAAAATACTTAATGGCGGGGAGTTGAATGTTTCTTATCTTGCCACGCTGAATGGTGCGACAATCATCATTGGTGATTCCTCGATAGAGCTCCAGGAATTCCTTGGGGTTGTCCTCAATCTTCTCTGATGTACCTACAGGGGCAATATCCAATGCAGCACAAAAATCTTCCAACTTCATAGTAATAGGTTTACCATAGATCTTGAATGCAACTGTCGGGTGATACGTCTCCGACGTATCGATAATTTCTTATGTTCCATGCCACATTATTGATGATATCTACATGTTTTATGCACACTTTATGTCATATTCGTGCATTTTCTGGAACTAACCTATTAACAAGATGCCGAAGTGCCAGTTCCTGTTTTCTGCTGTTTTTGGTTTCAGAAATCCTAGTAACGAAATATTCTCGGAATTGGACGAAATCAACGCCCAGGTTCCTATTTTGCCCGGAAGCATCCAGAACACCCGAGAGTCGCCAGAGTGGACCCACAGGGGGGCCAGATGATAGGCCGGCGCGGCCCAGGCCCTGGCCGCGCCGCCTTATGGTGTCATCGCCCCTTCGACCTTCTGACGCCGCCTCTTCGCCTATATAAAGGTCCCAGACCTAAAACCACGAGACGAAAAAGCCACGGTACGAGAAACCTTCCAGAGCCGCCGCCATCGCGAAGCCAAGATGCGGGGGACAGGAGTCTCGTTCCGGCACGCCGCCGGGACGGGGAAGTGCCCCGGAAGGCTCCTCCATCGACACCACCGCCATCTTCATCAACGCTGCTGTCTCCCATGAGGAGGGGGTAGTTCTCCATCGAGGCTCGGGGCTGTACCGGTAGCTATGTGGTTAATCTCTCTCCTATGTACTTCAATACAATGATCTCATGAGCTGCCTTACATGATTGAGATTCATATGATGATGCTTGTAATCTAGATATCATTATGCTAGTCAAGTGGGTTTTACTTATGTGATCTCCGGAGACTCCTTGTCCCACGTGTGTAAAGGTGACAGTGTGTGCACCGTGTGGGTCTCTTAGGCTATATTTCACAGAATACTTATTCACTCTTATGAATGGCGTAGTGAAGTGCTTATTTATATCTCTTTATGATTGCAATGTGTTTTGTATCACAATTTATCTATGTGCTACTCTAGTGATGTTATTAAAGTAGTTTTATTCCTCCCGCACGGTGTAATAGTGACAGTGTGTGCATCCGTGTTAGTACTTGGCGTAGGCTATGATTATGATCTCTTGTAGATTATGAAGTTAACTATTGCTATGATGGTATTGATGTGATCTAGTCCTCCTACATTGTGTGAAGGTGACAGTGTGCATGCTATGTTAGTACTTGGTTTAGTCGTGTTGATCTTTCATGCACTCTAAGGTTATTTAAATATGAACATTGAATTGTGAGCTTGTTAAATCCGGCATTGAGGGTTCGTGTAATCCTACGCAATGTGTTCATCATCCAACAAGAGAGTGTAGAGTATGCATTTATCTATTCTGTTATGTGATCAATGTTGAGAGTGTCCACTAGTGAAAGTGTAATCCCTAGGCCTTGTTCCTAAATACTGCTATCGCTGCTTGTTTACTGTTTTTACTGCGTTACTACTGCTGCGTTACTACTGCTTGTTTACTGTCCTGGGCAAAGCACTTTTCTGGTGCCGTTGCTACTGCTTATATATATTCATACCACCTGTATTTCACTATCTCTTCGCCGAACTAGTGCACCTATTAGGTGTGTTGGGGACACAAGAGACTTCTTGCTTTGTGGTTGCAGGGTTGCATGAGAGGGATATCTTTGACCTCTTCCTCCACTGAGTTCGATAAACCTTGGGTGATCCACTTAAGGGAAACTTGCTTGCTGTTCTACAAACCTCTGCTCTTGGAGGCCCAACACTGTCTACACGAATAGAAGCACCCGTAGACATCAAGCTATTTTTACGGCGCCGTTGCCGGGAGGAAAGGTAAAAGGTACTCACACTCCGGATCTCGGCTACTAAGCTATTTTCGCCGTTGTAAGTACTCGAAGCTATTTCCTTTAGATCCTGCAATTGCATCTTTTTGTTTCTTGTTTACACTAGTTAGGCATAATGGACAACAATGAGCTTCTTATTCTATTTCCTGATTTAAGACATGGATGGTTTGATGCGAAAATTAAAAAACCTATGGAATCTTATTTGCATGCTGGTAGTAATATTAGTATGAACGTTTTGAACACCATTGTTGATAATGATATGGAAAATTCTAAGCTTGGGGAAGCTGGCTTTGATGAGCATGATATTTTTAGTCCCCCAAGCATTGATGAGAAAATTTACTTTGATGATACTTTGCCTCCTATTTATGATGATTATAATGATAGTGGTCTTTTGGTGCCACCTACTATGGAGAGTAAATTTTGTTGTGATTATACTATGCCTCCTACACTTGATGAAAATAATAATGATAGCTACTTTGTTGAATTTGCTCCCACTACAACTAATAAAATTGATTATGCCTATGTGGAGAGTAATAATTTTATGCATGAGACTCATGATAATAATGATTTATGTGATAGTTATATTGTTGAGTTTGCTCATGTTGCTACTGAAAGTTATTATGAGAGAGGAAAATATGGTTGTAGAAATTTTCATGTTACTAAAATGCCTCTCTATGTGCTGAAATTTTTGAAGCTACACTTGTTTTATCTTCGTATGCTTGTTACTTTGCTCCTCATGAACTTGTTTATTTACAAGATTCCTTTTCATAGGAAGCATGTTAGGCTTAAATGTGTTTTGAATTTGCCTCTTTATGCTCTCTTTTGCTTCAAATACTATCTCTTGCGAGTGCATCATTAAAACTGCTGAGCCCATCTTAATGGCTATAAAAAAAGAACTTCTTGGGAGATAACCCATGTGTTTATTTTGCTACAGTACCTCTATTTTATATTTGAGTCTTGGAAGTTGTTTACTACTGTAGCAACCTCTCCTTATCTTAGTTTTGAGTTTTGTTGTGCCAAGTAAAGTCTTTGATAGTAAAGTGAATACTAGATTTGGATTACTGCGCAGAAACAGATTTCTTTGCTGTCAAGAATCTGAGTCTAATTCTCTGTAGGTAACTCAGAAAATTAAGCCAATTTACGTGAGTGATCCTCAGATATGTACGCAACTTTCATTCAATTTGGGCATTTTCATTTGAGCAAGTCTGGTGCCTCAATAAAATCCATATTTACGGACTGTTCTGTTTTGACAGATTCTGCCTTTTATTTCGCATTGCCTCTTTTGCTATGTTGGATGAATTTCTTTGATCCATTAATGTCCAGTGTCCAGAAGTGTTAAGAATGATTGTGTCACCTCTGAACATGTTAATTTTTATTGTGCACTAACCCTCTAATGAGTTGTTTCGAGTTTGGTGTGGAGGAAGTTTTCAAGGGTCAAGAGAGGAGGATGATATACTATGATCAAGAAGAGTGAAAAGTCTAAGCTTGGGGATGCCCCGGTGGTTCACCCCTGCATATATCAAGAAGACTCAAGCGTCTAAGCTTGGAGATGCCCAAGGCATCCCCTTCTTCATCGACAAAATTATCAGGTTCCTTCTCTTGAAACTATATTTTTATTCGGTCACATCTTATGTACTTTACTTGGAGCGTCTGTGTGCTTTTGTTTTTGTTTTTGTTTGAATAAATGCTTGTGTGGGAGAGAGACACGCTCCGCTGGTTCATATGAACACATGTGTTCTTCGCTTTATCTTTTAGTGTTCATGGCGAAGGTTAAAACTGCTTCGTTCATTTTTATATGGTTGGAAACGGAAAATGCTACATGTAGTAATTGGTATGATGTCTTGGATAATGTGATAGTTGGCAATTGTTGTGCTCATGTTTAAGCTCTTGCATCATATACTTTGCACCCATTAATGAAGAAACACCTAGAGCTTGCTAAATTTGGTTTGCATATTTGGTCTCTCTAAAGTCTAGATAATTTCTAGTATTGAGTTTTGAACAACAAGGAAGACGGTGTAGAGTCTTATAATGTTTTCAATATGTCTTTTATGTGAGTTTTGCTGCACCGGTTCATCCTTGTGTTTGTTTCAAATAACCTTGCTAGCCTAAACCTTATATCGAGAGGGAATAATTCTCATGCATCCAAAATCCTTGAGCCAACCACTATGCCATTTGTGTCCACCATACCTACCTACTACATGGTATTTCTCCGCCATTCCAAAGTAAATTGCTTGAGTGCTACCTTTAAATAATTCAAAATTTATCACCTCTTATTTGTGTCAATGTTTTATAGCTCATGAGGAAGTATGTGGTGTTTTATCTTTCGATCTTGTCATTTACTTTTGACGGACTTTCACAATGGACTAGTGGCTTCATTCGCTTATCCAATAATTTTGCAAAAAGAGCTGGCAAAGGGGTTCCCATCCCCGATTAATTAACTTGCGTTAATAATTCTCTTCACATGTTTTGCTCTGATTCATCAGTAAGCAACTTAATTTTGCAAATAGACACTCCTTCGTGGTATGTGATTGTTGGAAGGCACCCGAGGATTCGGTTAGCCATGGCTAGTGTAAGCAAAAGGTTGGGAGGAGTGTCATCCACAAATAATGAAACTAAAGTACATGTGTAAACAAAAGAGAAGAGGGATGATCTACCTTGCTGGTAGAGATAACGTCCTTCATGGGAGCCGCTCTTGAAAGTCTGGTTGATGAGGTAGTTACAGTACCCGGTACCATTCGTTGACAACAACATACACCTCTCAAAACTTTATTTTTATGCTCTCTTTATGTTTTCAAAATAGAAGCTCTAGCACAAATATAGCAATCGATGCTTTCCTCTTTGAAGGACCATTCTTTTACTTTTTATGTTGAGTCAGTTCACCTATCTCTCTCCACCTCAAGAAGCAAACACTTGTGTGAACTGTGCATTGATTCCTACATACTTGCATATTGCATTTGTTATATTACTCTATGTTGACAATTATCCATGAGATATGCATGTTATAAGTTGAAAGCAACCGCTGAAACTTAATCTTCTTTTGTGTTGCTTCAATGCCTTTACTTTGAATTTATTGCTTTATGAGTTAACTCTTATGCAAGACTTATTGATGCTTGTCTTTAAGTACTATTCATAAAAAGTCTTTGCTTTATGATTCAGTTGTTTACTCATGTCATTACCATTGTTTTGATCGCTGCATTCATTACATATGTTTACAATAGTATGATCAAGGTTATGATGGTGTTATCACCAGATTTTAGACAAATCCAGAGGTGGGCCGGGCTTGGAAGATTACATGTGGAAGATTTCTGGAGCGGCCTGGCACGAAGGGATTGGGCTGAATTGCCCGTGTATCTTCATGGTAGATTGTATATTAGATTAAAAGTTAGAGTTATCTCGTGCACGGTTTAGTGCACGCCCACATTAGAAAGTCCGCTGGACTATAAATATGTACCTAGGGTTTATGGAATAAACAACAACTCACGTTCAACCCCAAAACAAACCAATCTCGGCGCATCGCCAACTCCTTCGTCTCGAGGGTTTCTATCGGGTAAGCGACATCTTTGCCTAGATCGCATCTTGCGATCTAGGCAGCACTAAGCCCACGTTGTTCATGCGTTGCTCGTGTCGAAGCGCTTTTGATGGCGAGCAACGTAGTTATCATTAGATGCGTTAGGGTTAGCATTGTTCTTCGTTTAAGCATGCTTACGTAGTGCAACCCTTGCACATCTAGCCGCCCTCACGCCTATCTCGGGTGTGGGGCGGCACCCCGCTTGATCATTATTTAGTAGATCTGATCCGTTACGATTGCTCCTTGTTCTACAAGGATTAGTTTAATATCTCGCAATAGTTAGGCCTTACAAAGGGGGAGGATCCCAGTGGCACGTAGGGTGGCGTTCGCAAATCCTAAACGGGATGTTCCGAGGATCAACTTCATGTTGGTTTTTAGGCCTTGTTTAGGATCGGCTTACGAGCACCGTGCGTGGCCGCGAGGCCCAACCTGGAGTAGGATGATCCGATTATGCGGTGAAAACCCTAAATCGTCGTAGATCTCATTAGCTTCATCTTGATCAAGCAGGACCACCAAGTATTCGTGCACCCCGTACGAATCATGGGTGGATCGGCTCTTTGAGCCGATTCACGGGATAACCTGAGAGCCGATCGAGGCTCGTATTTAATGTTTACATGTATGCCCTGCGGGAAACTAAGCGAGGCATCCCCATCACCTTCCCGGCCGGGTATAGGTCAGGTGGCACGCCCTTGCACTTCGCAACGCCGCGTGTGACCAGAAGAGCATTGCGGGCCGTCGCTCGGAGGGTCTCGGCCAGCCGCAGCTCTAGGCTCTTCCCGGCTCTACGGTGTTGACAAGGCCGCTGCCCGCCGGTGGGTTTTGGCAGATCAACACATTCGGCACGCCCGGTGGGACGCGCATGATGGCAAGCGCTATGTCACGAGAGGGAGAGGTGAAGAATATAAGATATCGGCGACCCCTCTCCGATCACCTCCTCAATAAATATGTGGGTCGGTATGACCAACGCCGACTCGTCCAATTACAATGATAGAGGAGATCGTTTGGCTATAGAAGCCGAGAAGATATCGTCGGCGAGAATCGCGATGAGGAGGAGCACGAGCGCCGTGCCACGGAAGCATCAAGGGAGCAAGATGACAATGCCGGTACACTGGGACTGCCCTTTCTTCGGACAACTGCTGGGATTCAGGGAATGAGCCGATTGCCCACAATCGGCAGTTGCCCCAGAATGCAATCAGAAAAAGAAGGAGGCAGCCAACGTGTCTGTGTTCGAGCGCCTAGGGCCTCTCCCGCCACAAAGCAAACGCGCTGAGTCACCTCGTTGGGCAGATCTTGAGGATTCAGAAGACGAGGGAGAAGTAGAAGAAGACAGGTACCACCGGCCGAGGTGGTGCCCTGACGGACTCAGCCGTTCCCAAAAGCGCAGGGTTCAGCGATTGCGCGGCCTGGAGGAAGCCGAAAGGTTATACCTGCACACGCTAAGAAAGGCACGACCTGATCTGGCTGCAAAAGTTCAGCGAGCCCTGGATGAAGAGGGTCGTCCACGGAAAATGGAGTGGCGCCCTAAACAGAGGAAAGCCGATGATGAGACATCGGCTGGCACAAACATGGTACTCGTCTTGCCGACAGAGCTTAGTGCTCCACAACTCTACGGTGCACTCAAGGTGGACGACAGCAAGCGCATCAAGTCAGAGGTTGGGTTGGTTTTATCCAGCCTAACCGAATAGCAAGACTAAACCAATGAGCAAACCAGGCGAGGCTGATCCTTGTGATCGGCCCCCAAAAAGTATGAAGGGAAATTACAAAACCTTCAACGAGCAAGCAACGTGGAGGCCGATTCCAGCAATCGGCCAAAATTATCCTCACCCACCATTCTGCCTGGGTTCAACATGTTGTCCAACGAGCCGATACCATCAATTTTCTTGACGAGAATCGGCTCGGGGGGCACCTGAGTAGATAAAATACGAGGATATGCAACGGAAGCATCTCATCTTCTGGTGATGGGTGTTGGAATATAGGGGCCGATGCACAGGACGGCCGTAATAAAAAGTGAAAATTCGAGGGGCCGATGCACAGGACGGCTGTAATAAAAAGTGAAAATTCGAAAATTTTCGAGCACAGCCGATGCAGCAGGCATCGACTTAAGGATATGAAAGCCGATACAGCGGACATCGACTCAAGAGGAATAACTGTTACGATCAGAGGGTCAATGGAGCACAAAGGGAGATTGTTTATGAAGGAACTCCTCAATGAAGCAGTTTGGAAGCTCAGATCCTCTCTTCAAGAACAATGTCAGGAGCAGCATGGGCGTGCGGATCAGGTCAAGGATGGATTGCATCAGGTCCACCAAAGGGAAGGAGCCTATCTGGCCGGCGAGAACTGAAGAAACTCGGGGGGCAGCTCGCCTTGAAGGCTCTCTGCTTTGGGAAGCCGATTTATGTTCAAATCGGCTAGCTCGGCATAAGAAGCTCCCTTAGACATGATCAAGCCCAGGTCCATACAGCTCTGTTTTGCCTCGGCTAAGACTCGGGGGGCAACAAGCCTGGAAGATGCCCTGTTTTTAAAGAGCCAAGTAGAGTCACTTCGGTTGCGGTTGCATCATGACCGTCTCAGGGAGGAACTGGGAAGGAAGTACAGGGCTTGGACTGTGCTGTTGCTGCAAGAAAGGAAAGGGACTGGATTCTCAAAATAGCCAATGAGTTGTGGTCGGCTAAGGAATTGCGAAGGATTTTGGTCAGATATCTAATCGCAGCCTAAATTGAGAAGCTCTTAGCCTACGAGCTAACTAGAATCCGGTTTCCTCGGCGGTCAAGAGGAAAGAAGTCCGACTCGTTACTATCGGTCTTAGCATGACAAACGGAAGAAATGAAATTGGAGCGATTAAAGGATGAATGGAAAGAACAATTTCATTAATTCCAAGGAGCGGCTTTACAAGAAAGAGCCGATGGCTCTCAAAAGAGGGATCTGGTGCCTAGTGCACTGCTACTACTAGCCCTATGCTACTAGTCGTCGCTTGTCCTCGTCATCGCCGCCGTCGACGTCGTCGGCCTTGCTCCCGAGGGAGCTCCTCGTCGCTGCTGCCCCAGCCCTTGGCCGGAGCCTCTTCCTCCTCGTCATCATCATCATCCTCGCTGTCCGCCCGGGAGCGGAAGCGCTTGGTCGGCGGATACCCGATGGAGGAGGAGGAGTCATCCTCCTCCTCTTCCTCTTCGTCATCATCTTCGTCCTCGGCTGTCCGCCCACATGCGGGGGCGCTTCTTCGGCGGGAGCTTGGCGGAGGGGAGGCCTTGGCCTTCGCTCGCTTCTCCTTCTTTCTCCTCTTTGTCGGAGGAGAAGGGATCCACTGCGGGGTGGAGGCTGTCCTCGTTCTTCTTCTTCGGCAAAGATTGGGGGAAGAGTTTTGAGAAGGAAGAGGAAGAGGAAGACATCGCTACAGGAGGAGAGGGTTTTTTTGGTGCCGATAGCTGGGAGGGAATAGAGGATAAAGAGAGCTAACCAGTCGGCACGGTTAAATAATGAGAAATCTGGTGAAGGTTTAATGCCATTGCAGCTTCCAAGGGATCGATGCCAAAGCTGTCAGAATTTCTAGAGAAACTGAGAAGACAGGGCATAATGATGACGGATGCTTGTAACGGCTCTGCTCTGCCACGACATGACCCTTCGAAGGGAAAGCATAATGATTTTGGAAATGTTATTTCCAAAACCAGGGGGGCATGTGTTATCACCAGATTTTAGACAAATCCAGAGGTGGGCCGGGCTTGGAAGATTACATGTGGAAGATTTCTGGAGCGGCCTGGCACGAAGGGATTGGGCTGAATTGCCCGTGTATCTTTATGGTAGATTGTATATTAGATTAAAAGTTAGAGTTATCTCGTGCACGGTTTAGTGCACGCCCACATTAGAAAGTCCGCTGGACTATAAATATGTACCTAGGGTTTATGGAATAAACAACAACTCACGTTCAACCCCAAAACAAACCAATCTCGGCGCATCGCCAACTCCTTCGTCTCGAGGGTTTCTATCGGGTAAGCGACATGCTTTGCCTAGATCGCATCTTGCGATCTAGGCAGCACAAGCCACGTTGTTCATGCGTTGCTCGTACTGAAGCGCTTTTGATGGCGAGCAACGTAGTTATCATTAGATGCGTTAGGGTTAGCATTGTTCTTCGTTTAAGCATGCTTACGTAGTGCAACCCTTGCACATCTAGCCGCCCTCACGCCTATCTCAGGTGTGGGGGCGGCACCCCGCTTGATCATTATTTAGTAGATCTGATCCGTTATGATTGCTCCTTGTTCTACAAGGATTAGTTTAATATCTGCAATAGTTAGGCCTTACAAAGGGGGGGAGGATCCAGTGGCACGTAGGGTGGCGTTCGCAAGTCCTAAACGGGATGTTCCGAGGATCAACTTCATGTTGGTTTTTAGGCCTTGTTTAGGATCGGCTTACGAGCACCGTGCGTGGCCGCGAGGCCCAACCTGGAGTAGGATGATCCGATTATGCGGTGAAAACCCTAAATCGTCGTAGATCTCATTAGCTTCATCTTGATCAAGCAGGACCACCAAGTATTCGTGCACCCCGTACGAATCATGGGTGGATCGGCTCTTTGAGCCGATTCACGGGATAACTCGAGAGCCGATCGAGGCTCGTATTTAATGTTTACATGTATGCCCTGCGGGAAACTAAGCGAGGCATCCCCATCACCTTCCTGGCCAGGTATAGGTCGGGTGGCACGCCCTTGCACTTCGCAACGCCGCGTGTGACCAGGAAGAGCATTGCGGGCCGTCGCTCGGAGGGGTCTCAGCCAGCCGCAGCTCTAGGCTCTTCCCGGCTCTACGGTGTTGACAAGGCCGCTGCCCGCCGGTGGGTTTTGGCAGTCAACACATTCTGGCACGCCCGGTGGGACGCGCATGATGGCAAGCGCTATGTCACAGAGGGAGAGGTGAAGAATATAAGATATCAGCGACCCCTCTCTGATCACCTCCTCAATAAATATGTGGGTCAGTATGACCAACGCCGACTGTCCAATTACAATGATAGAGGAGATCGTTTGGCTATAGAAGCCAGAAGATATCGTCGGCAGAATCGCGATGAGGAGGAGCACGAGCGCCGTGCCACGGAAGCATCAAGGGAGCAAGATGACAATGCCAGACACTGGGACTGCCCTTTCTTCAGACACTGCTGGGATTCAGGAATGAGCCGATTGCCCACAATCGGCAATTGCCCAGAATGCAATCAGAAAAGAAGGAGGCAGCCAACGTGTCCGTGTTCGAGCGCCTAGGGCCTCTCCCGCCACAAAGCAAACGCGCTGAGTCACCTCGTTGGGCAGATCTTGAGGATTCGGAAGACGAGGGAGAAGTAGAAGAAGACGGTACCACCGGCCGAGGTGGTGCCCTGACGGACTCAGCCGTTCCCAAAAGCGCAGGGGTTCGGCGATTGCGCGGCTCGGAGGAAGCCGAAAGGTTATGCACCTGCACACGCTAAGAAAGGCACGACCTGATCTGGCTGCAAAAGTTCAGCGAGCCCTGGATGAAGAGGGTCGTCCACGGAAAATGGAGTGGCGCCCTAAACAGAGGAAAGCCGATGATGAGACATCGGCTGGCACAAACATGGTACTCGTCTTGCCGACAGAGCTTAGTGCTCCACAACTCTACGGTGCACTCAAGGTGGACGACGAGCAAGCGCATCAAGTCAGAGGTTGGGTTGGTTTTATCCAGCCCTAACCGAATAGCAAGACTAAACCAATGAGCAAACCGGGCGAGGCTGATCCTTGTGATCGGCCCCCAAAAAGTATGAAGGGAAATTACAAAACCTTCAACGAGCAAGCAACGTGGAGGCCGATTCCAGCAATCGGCCAAAATTATCCTCACCCACCATTCTGCCTGGGTTCAACATGTTGTCCAACAGAGCCGATACCATCAATTTTCTTGACAGAATCGGCTCGGGGGGGCACCCAGGTAGATAAAATACGAGGATATGCAACGGAAGCATCTCATCTTCTGGTGATGGGTGTTGGAATATAGGGGCCGATGCACAGGACGGCCGTAATAAAAAGTGAAAATTCGAGGGGCCGATGCACAGGACGGCTGTAATAAAAAGTGAAAATTCGAAAATTTTCGAGCACAGCCGATGCAGCAGGCATCGACTTAAGGATATGAAAGCCGATACAGCGGACATCGACTCAAGAGGAATAACTGTTACGATCAGAGGGTCAATGGAGCACAAAGGGAGATTGTTTATGAAGGAACTCCTCAATGAAGCAGTTTGGAAGCTCAGATCCTCTCTTCAAGAACAATGTCAGGAGCAGCATGGGCGTGCGGATCAGGTCAAGGATGGATTGCATCGGGTCCACCAAAGGGAAGGAGCCTATCGGCGGCGAGGAGCTGGAGAAACTCGGGGGGCAGCTCGCCTTGAAGGCTCTCTGCTTTGGGAAGCCGATTTATGTTCAAATCGGCTAGCTCGGCATAAGAAGCTCCCTTAGACATGATCAAGCCCAGGTCCATACAGCTCTGTTTTGCCTCGGCTAAGACTCGGGGGGCAACAAGCCTGGAAGATGCCCTGTTTTTAAAGAGCCAAGTAGAGTCACTTCGGTTGCGGTTGCATCATGACCGTCTCAGGGAGGAACTGGGAAGGAAGTACAGGGCTTGGACTGTGCTGTTGCTGCAAGAAAGGAAAGGGACTGGATTCTCAAAATAGCCGATGAGTCGTGGTCGGCTAAGGAATTGCGAAGATTTCTGGTCTGATATCTAATCGCAGCCTAAATTGAGAAGCTCTTAGCCTACGAGCTAACTAGAATCCGGTTTCCTCGGCGGTCAAGAGGAAAGAAGTCCGACTCGTTACTATCGGTCTTAGCATGACAAACGGAAGAAATGAAATTGGAGCGATTAAAGGATGAATGGAAAGAACAATTTCATTAATTCCAAGGAGCGGCTTTACAAGAAAGAGCCGATGGCTCTCAAAAGAGGGATCTGGTGCCTAGTGCACTGCTACTACTAGCCCTATGCTACTAGTCGTCGCTGTCCTCGTCATCGCCGCCGTCGACGTCGTCGGCACTGCTCCCAGGGAGCTCCTCGTCGCTGCTGCCCCAGCCCTTGGCCGGAGCCTCTTCCTCCTCGTCATCATCATCATCCTCGCTGTCCGCCCAGGAGCGGAAGCGCTTGGTCGGCGGATACCCGATGGAGGAGGAGGAGTCATCCTCCTCCTCTTCCTCTTCGTCATCATCTTCGTCCTCGCTGTCCGCCCACATGCGGGAGCGCTTCTTCGGCGGGAGCTTGGCGGAGGGGGAGGCCTTGGCCTTCGCTGCTTCTCCTTCTTTCTCCTCTTTGTCGGAGGAGAAGGGATCCACTGCGGGGTGGAGGCTGTCCTCGTTCTTCTTCTTCGGCGAAGATTGGGGGAAGAGTTTTGAGAAGGAAGAGGAAGAGGAAGACATCGCTACAGGAGGAGAGGGTTTTTTTGGTGCCGATAGGCTGGGAGGGAATAGAGGATAAAGAGAGCTAACCGATCGGCACGGTTAAATAATGAGAAATCTGAGTGAAGGTTTAATGCCATTGCAGCTTCCAAGGGATCGATGCCAAAGTCGTCGAAATTTCTAGAGAAGCCGAGAAGACGGGGCATAATGATGACGGATCTTGTAACGGCTCTGCTCTGCCACGACATGACCCTTCGAAGGGAAAGCATAATGATTTTGGAAATGTTATTTCCAAAACCGAGGGAGCATGTGTTATCACCAGATTTTAGACAAATCCAGCGGTGGGCCGGGCTTGGAAGATTACATGTGGAAGATTTACTGGAGCGGCCTGGCACGAAGGGATTGGGCTGAATTGCCCGTGTATCTTTATGGTAGATTGTATATTAGATTAAAAGTTAGAGTTATCTCGTGCACGGTTTAGTGCACGCCCACATTAGAAAGTCCGCTGGACTATAAATATGTACCTAGGGTTTATGGAATAAACAACAACTCACGTTCAACCCCAAAACAAACCAATCTCGGCGCATCGCCAACTCCTTCGTCTCGAGGGTTTCTATCGGGTAAGCGACATGCTGCCTAGATCGCATCTTGCGATCTAGGCAGCACAAACCACGTTGTTCATGCGTTGCTCGTACTTGAAGCGCTTTTGATGGCGAGCAACGTAGTTATCATTAGATGCGTTAGGGTTAGCATTGTTCTTCGTTTAAGCATGCTTACGTAGTGCAACCCTTGCACATCTAGCCGCCCTCACGCCTATCTCGGGTGTGGGGGCGGCACCACCTTGATCATTATTTAGTAGATCTGATCCGTTACGATTGCTCCTTGTTCTACAAGGATTAGTTTAATATCTGCAATAGTTAGGCCTTACAAAGGGGGAGGATCCGGTGGCACGTAGGGTGGCGTTCGCAAGTCCTAAACGGGATGTTCCGAGGATCAACTTCATGTTGGTTTTTAGGCCTTGTTTAGGATCGGCTTACGAGCACCGTGCGTGGCCGCGAGGCCAACCTGGAGTAGGATGATCCGATTATGCGGTGAAAACCCTAAATCGTCGTAGATCTCATTAGCTTTATCTTGATCAAGCAGGACCACCAAGTATTCGTGCACCCCGTACGGAATCATGGGTGGATCGGCTCTTTGAGCCGATTCACGGGATAACTCGAGAGCCGATCGAGGCTCGTATTTAATGTTTACATGTATGCCCTGCAGAAACTAAGCGAGGCATCCCCATCACCTTCCTGGCCAGGTATAGGTCAGGTGGCACGCCCTTGCACTTCGCAACGCCGCGTGTGACCAGAAGAGCATTGCGGGCCGTCGCTCGGAGGGGTCTCAGCCAGCCGCAGCTCTAGGCTCTTCCCGGCTCTACGGTGTTGACAAGGCCGCTGCCCGCCGGTGGGTTTTGGCAGTCAACAGATGGCATGTCACTCCAGAAATTATCTGTGTTATCGTTTACCTGCTCGGGACGAGCAGGAACTAAGCTTGGGGATGCTGATACGTCTCCGACGTATCGATAATTTCTTATGCTCCATGCCACATTATTGATGATATCTACATGTTTTATGCATACTTTATGTCATATTCGTGCATTTTCTGGAACTAACCTATTAACAAGATGCCGAAGTGCCAGTTCCTGTTTTCTGCTGTTTTTGGTTTCAGAAATCCTAGTAACGAAATATTCTTGGAATTGGACGAAATCAACGCCCAGGTTCCTATTTTGCCCGGAAGCATCCAGAACACCCGAGAGTCGCCAGAGTGGACCCACAGGGGGCCAGATGATAGGCCGGCGCGGCCCAGGCCCTGGCCGCGCCGCCTTATGGTGTCATCGCCCCTTCGACCTTCTGACGCCGCCTCTTCGCCTATATAAAGGTCCCAGACCTAAAACCACGAGACGAAAAAGCCACGGTACGAGAAACCTTCCAGAGCCGCCGCCATCGCGAAGCCAAGATCTGGGTGTTATCACCAGATTTTGGCTAAATCAGGAGGTGGGCCGCGATCAAGATGGGCTTGGAAGAT
>NC_061509.1:83917036-83962315 GCF_022539505.1 Lolium rigidum | reverse complement strand
CTTTGAAATTCAAAATGATTTGAATTTGTATCTTGTGTTTGAATTTTAAATTCATTGTTTATATTGTGTGATGTTTATATTTAAATGTTTAACACTTATCAAATGCAAACATTCCCCAAAGTAACAAGTTACAAAAGAGATCATGTCGAAATTTCCCTAACTCACATTGCCTAACCCTAGATGCAAAATGTGAGAGAACCTCGATCCCTCTTAGGTTTAGTTGCAATAAGGCGCGAAAATTTCCCCGTTTTGCGATGAAATGCACATCCCATTTCTAAATCTACCCTTCGTTGTTCCTATGTTACGGGTTATTACGGTTGCTCGCCATCAAAAAGGCTTCGGTACGAGCAACGCATGAACAACGTGATAGGCATTACGCTGCCTAGATCGCAAGATGCGATCTAGGCAGCATGAGTGCTACCGGTAGAAACCCTCGAGACGAAGGAGTTGGCGATGCGCCGAGATTTGTTTGTGGTTGAACGTTGGTTGTTGTTTATTCCATAAACCCTAGATACATATTTATAGTCCGGCGGACTTTCTAATGTGGGCGTGCACCAAACCGTGCACGAGTAAGATTCTAACTTCTAAACTAAGATGTGATCTAATATGTTACAGATACACGGGCCATTAAGCCCAACTTGGTGTAAAAGGCCGATTCACGTATTTCTTCCATGCATATTCTTCAAGTCCATCTTGATCGCGGCCCACCTCTGACTCGGTCAAATTCTGGTGATAACACATGCCCCCCTGGTTTTGGAAATGACATTTCCAAAATCATTACGCTTTCTTTCGTCGGGTCATGTCGTGGCGAGCGCGAAACTGCCGCAGAATCCTCATCATGATGCCTTGCCCCTTCCACTTTTCCACGTGGCCGCAAAACTCTCCTGTTGGGCAACATCTCCTCGGAAACTGCTGTGGCATTGAATCTCTCTCATATCCCCTTTATTTAACCGTTCTAAACAGCTTGCGTCTCCTTCGTCCTCCTCGCATTAGCACCAAAAACCGTCTGTGCCGCCATGTCTTCTTCCTCCTCCTCCGAGTTTTCCTACGGGTCCGACTCCTCCCGCAAGACGCCGCCGGAAATTCGTGCCCCGGAAGAGCGGGACGAGGGAGAGCCATGCCTCCTCCATTTGGTCTGAGGACGACAAGTCCTTGACCAGCGGGGATGAAGATCTTCAGTTCCTCGCCGACGGGGAACTGGAGTCAAAAAGCGAGGACGACCAGTTCTCCTGGGACGGCTGCCCCACCTCCGAAGAAGAGGGAGAAGAAGACGACGATGACGACGACTCCCTCGAGGGCTACCCGCCGGCGAAATGCCTCCGCATGTGGTGGGACGACGACAGCAGCGACGACGAAGACGGGGACGAAGCCCCCGTGGAGGGCTACGGGAGTAGCGACGAGGAGCCCATCGGCAGCAGTGCCGATGAGAGTTCTGAGGATGACGATGAGGGCAGTGATGGCCCGTAGACTAGGACATCTAGCATAGGACCAGTAGCGAGTAGATGGGGCCATGTATCCCCTAGTACTTCCTTTTGAGAGCAATCAGCTTCTTATTGTAAGAAATCTATCAATGAAGAACTTTCCCCAATCTGATTTTGCCGATTCCTTTTAGCTTATCTTAGCCGATTTCTTCTCATACTGATCTTGCCGTTTCGTCCCCTTTGCCAATGCGTAACGAGCCGATAGCAACGCATCGGTCCTTCGACATTTACCCTTCCATTCTTCAAGCGATGATTCTCTTTCCGGTAGATGCTTGTGGGATTTTCAAGAGAGCCCTTAAATTTCTCCCACCGGTTTCAGCGATTCTTTTTAGCGAGCGCTCATTATTTGTGAAGAAGGTTGCAACGAAGCTCAGCCGATGGTACCCCAATCGGTTCCTCAATAGAGCATCTACCAGGCCTGTTGCCCCCCGGGTCTCAGCCAAGGCAAAACAGAGACGAGGATACGCCAATTAGCTGTATGGACCTGGGCTTGATTATGCCTGAGGGAGCCTTTTATGCAGAACCAACCGATTTGAACATAAATCGGCTTCCCGAAGCGAGAGAGCCTTCAAGGGGAGCTGCCCCCCGAGCTTCTTCAGTTCTTCCTGCACCTTGCCGGCTAGATCGGCTCCTTTCCTTTGGTGGACCTCATGCAATCCATCCTTGATCTGACCTGCACGTCCAGGATGCTCTTGGCCTTGTTCTTGAAGAGAGGATCCGAGCCCTTAAACTACTCCATTGAGGAGTTCTTCCATTAAAATCTCCCTCCGTGCTCCATTGACCCTCTGATCGTAACAGTTATTCCCCTTGAGTCGACGGCCGTGCATCGGCTTTTATATCCATAAGTCGATGTCTGCTGCATCGGCTGTGCTCGAAAATTTTCGAATTTTCGGCCGATTTGTGTATCGGCCCCCATACTCCGATACCCATCATCAAAGGATGAGACGCTTCCACTGCATATCCTCGTGTTTTATCCACTAGGTGCCCCGGAGCCGATTCTGTCAAGAGAATTGATGGTATCGGCTCTGTTGGATAACATGTTGAACCCGAGCGAGAATGGATGGTGAGGATAATTTTGGCCGATTGCTGGAATCGGCCTCCACGTTGCTTGCTCGGTGAAGGTTTTGTGATGTCCCTTCATAAATTTTTGGGGCCGATCACAAGGATCAGCCTCGCCACGTTTGCTTATTGACGTGCTCTTGCTACTCGTTCAGGCCGGTAGATAAAACTAGCCCAATCTCTGACTTCATCATGTTGGTGCGCTTGTTGTCGTCCACCTTGAGTGCATCATATAATCGTGGAGCACTAATCTTCGTTGGAAGAACGAGCACCATGTTTGTGCCAGCCGATGTTTCATCATCGGCTTTCCTTTGCTTGGGGCGCCACTCCATTTTCCGTGGACAACCCTCTTCATCCAGGGTTCGCTGAACCTTCGCAGCCAAATCAGGCCTTGCCTTCCTCAATGTGTGCAAGTATAACTTCTCGGCTTCTTCCAGGCCGCGCAATCGTTGAACCCTGCGTTTCTGGGAACGGCTGAGTCCATCAGGGCACCACCTTGGCCGGTGATACTGTCTTCTTCTTCTCCCTCGTCTTCTGAATCTTCGAGATCTTTCAACCGAGGGGACTCAGCTCGTTTGCTCTGTGGCGGGAGAGGTCCCAAGCGCTCGAACACGGACATGTTGGCTGCCTCCTTCTTCTTCCGGTTGCATTACGGGCAATTGCCGATTGTTGGTAATCGGCTCATTCCCGAATCCCAGCGGTGCTCGAAGAAGGGACAATCCCGATGCTCTGTCCTCGTCGTCTTGCTCCCTTCCCCTTTCCTTGGCACAACGCTCGTGCTCTTCCTCATCGCGATTATGCCGACGATGTCTTCGGCTTCTCTAGCCGGACGATCTCTTTCATCATCATCGGCTGGACCGTCGGCGTTGGTCATGCGACTCACATACTTGTTGAGGAGGTGATCGAGAGAGAGGTCGCTGATATCTTATGTTCTTCACTTCTCCCTCTGTTACGTAGCGCTTACCATCTTGGCGGAGCCGATCGCGTGGAGCGGCTTCTTCTGTATCCTCGTTATGAGAGCAGCTGCCCTCATCTCCATCCTTGCCAGCGTGGTGTCCAAGATCTACCATGTTGATATTGCACGGGAAACCCGGCTGGCACCCTCCATGGCAAGCATACTCCACCATGTTTACGGCGGGGAAGGGGTGTGTGTCGACCTTCATGGCGTATTGGTTGAAAATCAACCGTCCATTTTCTATCGCCATTTGGATCTGCTTGCCGCCACACCCTGCGGTCGTTGGTGGTGTGGGAGAACGTGTTATGCCATTTGCGGTATGGCCTTCCGTTCAGCTCTTGCACCGTGGGGAACTTGTGGCCTTCGGGTACCTTTATATGCTTCTCCGTGAGTAAGAGAACAAAAATCTGCTCGAGTTTTGGTCACGTCGAAGTCGAACCCTTTTGGAGGGCCTTGTGGCTTCACCCATTTGCAGGTCACGGGGCCCGTCGCTCGAGTCCATTCAGCCACTGCTATCTCCCGATCTCCCGCGACACCTTCATCCTCGTACTGCCTCAACCGGGGTCACCGCACGCTTGAATTTATCCTGGTAAACATCCGGGTGGCGTTGTTCATATGCTGACGGCCACGCACCATGTGCGCCAACGAAGGGTAGTCACGCTTGGGAGGCCACGTCCTTGATTGATGATGAGAGACCCACCACCGCCAACTCGACTTGCTTCTTTTTCACTTATATGAGCCGAAAAGCATCGGTTCCTAAGGGTCTGAAGCGGCTGGACGTATTACGCCACTTGTCTCCCCGCGCTTCGTCGTACTCGCGCTAGATCGGCAATGCCAACATCGGAAGCCTCCGAGTGATACTTGCTCATGGAACTGCTCTTCCAAGCTGCTTCCAAGTCCGGATGGAGTTCGGTGGTAGCGACGTGTACCACCCGAAAGCCGATCCTGTGAGGGATCGTGCGAAGAACCTCACGCGCAACTCGTCCGACGCCGAGATCGTGCCCAGCTGTGCCAAATACCGGCTCACATGCTCGATGGAGCTGGAACCATCTGATCCACTAAACTTCGTGAAGTCCGGGAGCCGATATTTGGGTGGTAGCGGGATCAGTTCGTAGCTGTTGGGGTACGGCTTGGTGTAGCCGAACGTCTTCCTTTCCGGCATCATGCCGAACTGATCTTTCAGAATTGCACAAATCTGATCCGCTGTGATGGCTGAAGGTGTCAAACCCTGAAGATTCGCCGGGGTGGCATACTTAACCAGCCATGCTTGCTTTTCCGGTTCTAAGCCAACTGCGGGAGCTGGGCTTTGGAGGTTTGTCGGGGTGGCGTACTTAGCCAGCCACGATTGCTTCTCGGGATCGGCTCCCGACGTTCCTCCTGCCGTTCCGGAGGCCCCGATATTGCAGCCTGGTTCGAGAGTGCCCGGGCGTTGCGGTCCGGTACGTATGCGCACGCGTATCCGTGCGGGATCTCCTTGGGTGCCTCAGGTAGGAATTGGTAGTCACTAGGATCACCACCAATCTTGTAGACGACGTATGCCGATGAGTTCGGCAGTTCCGGTGCTACCCATGCGAACGGCTGGGGCTGGAGCGGCATCTCTCCCTTGAATGTCCCCAGAGCTGGTCCCGATGGAGAATACCGGTGGCTCATGATTTCCGGACGACGCGCGGAGCGACACGCTCCAAAGTGTTCACCGAGGCTCTCGGAGTGACGGTGCGGCGAATGAGCCACCATGTAGTTGATCTCCTGCCGCGGCGACACTGGTGCGTTCTTCGACGAGGCGGACAGGTCCACTCCATCGAGCGCGCCTTCAGGTGTGAAACCCTTCCACCTGACGCCATGGGAGCGGGTTCGGTGGAAAGAGCCGATGAGTTCGGCTTCGAGGGTTGCCTTGATCTCGTCATGTTTCTTCTTGAGCTCATCGGGCAGATCCTCGTATGTGACCGGAGTGTCTTCCGCCATCTCGGATGTAGATGGCGATGTTGCGGATGTCGAAGGTGGTCCCACCGGCGTGCCGAGAATGTGTTGACGTCGAAACCCCCGGCGGGCGAGACGGGCAACACCGTAGAGCCGGGAACAACTAGGGCTGCGGCTGGCCCCGGTCCCTCGGAGCGACGGCCCGCAAAGCCTCCCGGTCGCACGCGCCGATGTTTATCACAAGGGCGTGCCACCTGACCTATACCTGGTCGGGAAGGTGTGGATGATGCCTCGCTTAGTTTCTGCAGGGCACACACGTAAACGTTAAATATGAGCCTCGATCGGCTCTCGGCTTATCCCGTGAATCGGCTCAAAGAGCCGATCCACCCATGATTCGGACGAGGTGTCCGAATATATGGTGGTCCTGCTTGATCAAGGTAAAGCTAATGAGATCTACGACGATTTAGGGTTTTCACCGCATAATCGGATCGTCCTACTCCGAGGTTGGGCCTCGCGCTCGCGCACGGTGATCGTAAGCCGATCCTAGACAGGGCCTAAAAACCAACACGAGGTTGATCCCCGGAACATCCTTTCTAGGGCTGGCAAACGTCACCCTACACGCCGCTGGATCCTCCCCCCCTTTGTAAGGCCTAACTATTGCAGATATTAAACTAATCCTTGTAGAACAAGGAGTAATCGTAACGGATCAGATCTACTAAACTATGATCACGCGGGGTGCCGCCCCTACACCTAAGATAGGTGTAAGGGCGGCTAGACATGCAAGTGTTGCACTACGATAGCATGTAATAAGAAGAACAATGCTAACCCTAACATATCTAAGATGACTACGTTGCTCGCCATCAAAAAGGCTTCAGTACGAGCAACGCATGAACAACGTGATAGGAATTACGCTGCCTAGATCGCAAGATGCGATCTAGGCAGCATGGTGCTTACCGGTAGAAACCCTCGAGACGAAGGAGTTGGCGATGCGCCGAGATTTGTTTGTGGTTGAACGTTGGTTGTTGTTTATTCCATAAACCCTAGATACATATTTATAGTCCAGCGGACTTTCTAATGTGGGGCGTGCACCAAACCGTGCACGAGTAAGATTCTAACTTCTAAACTAAGATGTGATCTAATATGTTACAGATACACGGGCCATTAAGCCCAACTTGGTGTAAAAGGCCGATTCACGTATTTCTTCCATGCATATTCTTCAAGTCCATCTTGATCGCGGCCCACCTCTGACTCGGTCAAATTCTGGTGATAACACAACCTTTATTTGTTCTTCAGGTTCTATAGGTTTCTTTGCACTTTTATTAACCGCACTAGATATAACAGAGTACTCCTTCATTTTAGCAGGGAAAGGAGTTTTTTCAATATAAGCTTCAGGAAGAATATGATCAACAGTTTCAATTATAGCACATTTATTTATAGATGAATCAATTTTATCTTTATAAGGTTCATGATACTTATCAAAATTCTTCCTAGGCAATTCAAAGTGAGAGGCAAAAGCTTTATATAAATTTGCAACGACTTGAGAATCAATACCATAAGTAGCACTCATATTACAAAATTTATCAGTATCCATAAAAATTTCAATGCATTTATAATCATAGTTTATACCTGACTCTCTGTCTTTGTCGTTCTCCCATCCTTCAGTATTCTCCTGGATCCGATCAAGAAGGTCCCTTTTAAACTCTTCTTTGTTGTGTGTAAATGATCCAGAACAAGAAGTATCCAACAAAGTCTTATCTTGAAAAGACAGTCTTGCATAGAAATTATCAATAATAATATTACCAGGAAGCTCATGAATGGGGCATTTGAGCATTAAAGACTTCAATCTCCCCCATGCTTGGGCAATATTATATATGCGGTTCCGATCTTTGTGAATTTCACTTGGAGGATAGAATTTAGAGTAAAATAAAGGCACAATGTCCTCCCAATCAAGAGAATCCCTATTCTTCAGCAATTTATACCAATGCGCTGCTTTACCAGACAGCGATATAGAGAATAGTTTCTTCCTAACTTCATCCATAGCAATACCTGGACATTTGAATAACCCGCATAATTCATGTAAAAACAGTAAATAATCACCAGGATGGACAGTTCCATCTCCTTCATAGCGGTTATCCACAACACGTTCAATAATTTTCATAGGTATTTTGTATGGAACCTCTTTCTCACCTGGCGCCTCATCCACTACCTTTGCAGTAGTAGTAGATTTTCCAAAGAGGAATTCAAGAGAAGACCTCTCCATAATGAATTATAGCAGCGAGCGGAAATAAAAACAGCACGTACGGTAAAAGTTTCCCTTACCAATTCCACTTACCAATAGCGCTTCACTCCCCGACAACGGCGCCAGAAAATAGTCTTGATGACCCACAAGTATAGGGGGTGTATCGTAGTACTTTCGATAAATAAGAGTGTCGAACCCAACGAGGAGCAAAAGGTGTTGACAAGCAGTTTCGATGAAGGATTCACTGTAAATGCTCACAGACAAGTATTCAGGGGGTTTTAATATAGCAGTTGAATAAAGTACAAGTAAATAAAGTGCGGGAGAAATAATTGCAGCGAGTGGCCCAATCCTTTTTAGCACATAGGACAAGCCGGTTTGTTTACTTATAATGACCAAACATTCTTGAGGACACACGGGAATTTAGTCTAGTGCTTTCGCTTCATATAGCTGATTAATCTTCATTGTTTTGATAAGTGTTGTGTGGGTGAACGTATGCTAATGCACCGCCCTTCCTAGGACTAACAAATACTTGTGATTATACCCCTTGCAAGCATCCGCAACTACAAGAAAATAATTAAGATAAATCTAACCATAGCCTTAAACTCTGAGATCCTGCTATCCCTCCTGCATCGATATACCAACGGGGGTTTAGGTTTCTGTCACTCCGGCAACCCCGCAATTAGCAAACTAATACAAGATGTATTCCCCAAGCTAGGCCCATAAATGGTGAAGTATCATGTAGTCGACGTTCACATGACACCACTAGAAGAATAACACCACAACTTAAATATCATAACATTGAATACTAACCAACATAATTCACTACTAACATTTAGACTTCACCCATGTCCTCAAGAACTAAACGAACTACTCACGAGACATCATATGGAACATGATCAGAGGTGATATGATGATGAATAACAATCTGAACATAATCCTTGGTTCAACGGTTTCACTCAATAGCATCAATAACAAGTAGAAATCAATACCGGGAGAGTTTCCCCTATCAAACAATCAAGATCCAACCCTAATTGTTACAGCGGTGACGAGGTGCAGCGGTGGAGATGGCGGTGATGATGATGATGATGATGGTGATGATGATGGAGATGATGTCCAGCTCGATGACGGTGACGATGGCGTCGATTTCCCCCTCCGGGAGGAATTTCCCCGGCAGATTTCAGCCTGCCGGAGAGCTCTTTTCTCTCTGGTGTTTTCCGCCCCGCAGAGGCGGCTGTGACTCTTCACGACTATCCTCTGGAGCTTAGGTTTTTTGGGACGAAGATGTACGCGAAGGAGAGGAGGCCAGAGGGGGCTGTGGGCCCCCTCCTCACAAGGCGGCGCGGCCAGGCCTTGGCCCGTGCCGGCCTATGAGGTGGGCCCATGGCGGCCCTCCTCGGTTCCCCCTTCTGGCTCCTTTTGTCTTTTGGAAAAATAGGATTTTTCATATAATTTCCTTCAAGTGTTGATCTTCCAAAATATCGCATTCTGACGGCGCTTTTTCCAGCAGAATCCTGACTCCGGTGTGCGATCCTCCAATAATCATGAAACATGCAAAATAGATGAAATAACATAAGTATCATCTCCAAATATGAAATATATCAATGAATAACAGCAAATTATGATATAAAATAGTGATGCAAAATGGACGTATCATTGCACTTAGTTGAGCGTAGCATATTTAGGGTTTGTGCTTGTAGAATAAACATAGTTTAATTCCGCATTCTTACATGTCAATTCCGTAAGAGTTTTTAAACGCCTATTCACCCCCCTCTAGGCGACATCTCGTCCTTTCAGCTTTTACTTAGTTTATTTTAGTTGCTTAGTTACTTTACTTTAGTTATTACTTAATTACTTTTACTTACATAAAACCTTTTGCCTGACAACCACATGGTGGAGTTGGGGACACAAGGCTTTATTTTATTTTGCAGGGTTGCTAGAAGAAGAGAGGGAGAGATAACTATTTACACCATTTCCCGAGAGTTTGATATAAATCCTTGAGTCACCCTTCTGAAGAAAATACTCTGCTGACACAAAAATTAAACTTGGAGACCCAACGTCATCAGGGATGCATAAGGTTGTCACCGCTGCATCATGATACGAGGGGAGGGATAGCCGGAGATTGACAGAAACCATGTCCCAAGTCTTAAATATTCATTCTATATTAATTCATGGTTGATTAACGGGAGGTATAACTATGAGGACCTTAAATCTAAATGCGGTGGTTGGACTTTATGCCTTAATATCTCCCTAGTTTGCTCGGAAACGGCCTCGTGATCAATCACTAGGGGTCTAATTGCACATGTTTATGACTGCACCTATCTATGGCTCCTCTCTGGAAGAAACAATAAAGAGACTATCCATGTGATTCACTAATTGTGACAACCAAACAAATGAAATAGCAATTTTCAAAAAGAGTTACTCTCATGAATTACCTGCTTTCATTTCACTCGCTCTACTTGCACTAGCTAGTTTACTTGTAGTATTTTATTTTTCCTAGATAGAAGTAAAACATACCTTACACACTCTAGTCCATTGCTTTACACGAAAGGCCATATAAGTGGATTATAGGGGCTTAAAGAATAGATAGTTTACCTTCATCTTCTCGTGGGTTTGTCACACAAATATTTATCAAATTGTAGTACGATGATTCCTTGCACTTTGGGATTATCAAGGCGACAATAATCTCATATGTAAAATCTTAGACGGTCTCTCAATACAAACAATGGGAGCTACCTTGGCTGAACTCTTAAAGAAGAAACAAAGATGAAGAGACTAACATAGCTACAACGCATCATTCTCAAATATTCACCCCGTGATTAGATCGTAGAAATTTGGTTTTCTTGTTTGATGGTTTTCTACTTCACTTTGAAATTCTTTGAACCTTGGAGTTTTACCACAACGATCAAATCAACCCACACACATTGTGACCTCGTCCCTCTCTAGTCTTCATTTATTCTGTTATTATTGTTTAGAGTTACAAATAGTAGAAAATCAACCGGTATCTACTACGAGCATTAGTAAGGTGCACATCAATAACATGTATATAAAATGTAAACCATTGTTGACATAGCCGGTCTTCTTATCCGCCAAATACTTGTTGTAGTTAAATTTCATGTGACCACCACCCTTTGTAGTAGAAACACACAATGTCGACTTAGGTGCATACATAGGCTTCTGAGGGGTGAAAGCTCGCATGCCGCCCTTCTTCAATTTCCCTTTCTTTCCCTTCTTACCCACCTTCTTAAAACTGGTGGTCTTATTGACCATCAACACTTGATATTATGTCTTGATGTCTACTTCCGCAGTTTTAAACATTGCAAAAAGATCTGAAACTTACTTGTTCATGTATAATTAAGAACAAACCCTTTGTAGCTTGGTGGGAGCGATTACAGTATTGATTAATATTAAGTTTTCCGGGATCATGCATCCCAGTTGATCAGGACTGACGCTGAGTGTAGCCTGCCATCTTAATGGCATGCTCTCCAGCAAAGCAGTGCTCCTCCATCTTACAAGTGAAGATCTTTTCAAAGATATCACATCTCTTAGCATGGGCTTGAGTCTGAAACATAGTTTTCAGCTCTTCAACCACTTCAAATGCCCCGTGGTGTTGAAAGCACTTCTGTCAGTCTCCAAAAATGTTAGTATGACACACTTAATTATAATGTAGCCAGTATTGCATGACTCAAAGATGTTAAGATCTTCCTCAGTTGCATCATCAGAAGGGGCATCAGCTAGCAGCGCATCGAGCACATACGACTTCTTACACCTAGTGAGGATACTCCTCAAGTTGAGGTTTCAGCCACTGAAGTTTAACCGAGACGTTTACAGTTTTTCTTTCTCAAGGAACGGGAATTCAACGCAACTATTGCTTTGGCCATCTACACCAAATATTTGCAAAGACAATTTTAGACTATGTTCATGATAATTGGTTCAAGTTAACACTACTAGAAAAAAGGCAATCAGTGGCGCACCACTTTTACCCATCAGTGGCGCACTAGTGGTGCGCCACTACTATCACGCCACTGCTAACTTTTAGTAGTGGCGCACTAGTGGTGCGCCATTGCTATTTGGCTTAGCAGTGGCGCACCAGGTAGTGCGCCACTACTAGCTTCACGGTGCGCCACTCCTAAACGTCTGAGGTGCGCCACTGGATAGAAAAAAGGTGCGCCACTACAAAATTTTGAAATTTCTAGATCTGGATCTGGATCGGGATCTGGATCTGGATCTGGCACATTTTTTTTCGAATTTTTTTGGCTCGTTATTTTTTCTCGTTCTTGTTGCTAGAATTATTTGTGCAATGTTCATTCTCATTTTTCTTAGCCTAGCCGCCGGTGATGATGGATGGGGGACGTAGGAGAGGTGAAGAGAGGTGAGGAGATGTAGGAGAGGATGAACAAGAGGATGAATGCCAGGGGTAATGGAGGCTAGAGGGTCGTCGGAGGGCCGTCGGAGTGAAAGGAGGAGAGGAGAGGAGGAGGTCGCCGGAGTGAAAGGAGGAGAGGAGAGGAGGAGGTCGCCGGAGTGAAAGGAGGAGAGGAGAGGAGGAGGTCGCCGGAGTGAAAGGAGGAGAGGAGAGGAGGAGGTCGCCGGAGTGAAGGAGGAGAGGAGAGGAGGAGGTCGCCGGAGTGAAGGAGGAGAGGAGAGGAGGAGGTCGCCGGAGTGAAGGAGGACAGGAGAGGAGGAGGTCGCCGGAGTGAAGGAGGAGAGGAGAGGAGGAGAGCGAGAAGGAGGAGAGGAGAATGTGTGGAGGAGGAGGGAGGAGGGAGGAGGGGGTTAAGTGGCCGGCTCCCCCCATTTTGAAATTCATGGGCGGGAAGCTTAGCAGTGGCGCACCAAGGCATGGGTGCGCCACTGCTATTTTTTTTCTATTTTTTGCCCAAAATCTAAAACCTGAAAAAAGTCCTGTTTCTGTTTTGAATTTGACGAATCCATTTTTTGTCCAAACGGCCGTAGGCCGTTGAATTCGAATAGGAAATTTCGCGTAGATCGATTTTGATATAAAAAAGTTTTTCATCGGAGGTCGTATGCAACCAGAAAACCCGTTTTACCGAAAGATGACGCCATTTTGCATAATATATCAAAATTCATTTTTTTCAATTTTCACTAAACCTAGATGACATATTACATGGGCATTTCAAAGGATTTAATTTTTTGAATTTTCTATCTATTGCTTGGTGCGCCACTACAAAGTGATGCCCAAACATGTCCATCCTCCCCTTTACATAGTAATGGCGCACCATGTAGACGTGCGCCACTGCTACAAAAAATAGCTGTGGCGCACCTCTGCACGGTGCGCCATTGTTATGTATAAGGCTGGGTCAAACCCATGGTCAAACTTAGTGGTGGCGCACCGCAGGAGAGGTGCGCCACTACTACATTTTTAATAGTGGCCCACCACTTTCCGGTGCGCCACTGCTAAGTAGTAGTGGCGCACTGCCCACCTGGTGCGCCACTAACACCCATCTTACGGCTAGGCCTTTTCCTAGTAGTGTAATCAGATTACTAATTAATGAAAATCCCACTAAATTTAGGATCCCTCGTAGTTTTTTAGTGACACACGATCCAAAACCACTACACTAAGTCCGATGTTCACTAGAGAAGATGTATGTTCAATGGTGAACATAAACATGGTGATCATATCATTCATATGACTTGTGTTCAAGCTTTCGGTTTGACGTGTTCCGAGATCATATATGTACATGCTAAGGTCGACAAGTTTAACCTAAGTATTTCTACATCTGTAAACTAGCTAGCACCCATTGTATGCAAACATAGAGTTTCAAACACCCGATCATCACGAGGTGCCTTCAAAATGACGAACTTTAGCAACAATGCATAATAAGGGAGAACATAATTTATCTTGATATTAAAGTGAGATTGAATGTCTTTCTATATTGAACGGTAAATTTACAATGTAGAGTTTATAAATATTTGCAGTGGGAGAATAAGTGTTTGATTGTTTCATCATGATGAAAATACGAATTTGTACTTCCATACCAATTATGTTTTACAAGGTTGTCTTTTGAGTATACTCTATGAAGGTACCATGCAAAAAAGATTATCTTTAGCGGTACCTTTATTTTTCAAATGTGTTTATTATTATCAACATATAACTTAAGCTGGATCAGCGTTCTATACATGTATTCCACTTAGAATTGACCACTCTCATGTAGGTTCACCGAAATTCATCAGCTCTTTGCAATACTTAGAACATTGGATGATGAAAATTCTGTGATGCATGTCTAGGACCAATTAAATCTCGTCAGAATGTCATATTTGGTGGAGAGGACTCTAGAACCGTTACGAGTATCGCACTTTGGACAGAAAACATTATATAGGTTTAGATATTATTTTTGGTGTGGTATTTTACAACCACTTATTCTCCCAGAATCTAATTTCCGAATCATCCTTAATTATAACCAATTTGTAGAGGAATAAGTACTTCATTGTCGCCGTTTGACCGACTAAAAAATCAGAGTCCCTGATTTTCACTAAAACTATAACTATGCCTTGGAGCAGATATATTCTTTTTGGGAAGGAATTCCATATATACCCCATCTTCGGTAATAAGATTAAAAAGCCATTTATTTAGAAGGGCTATATTTTTAACCTGAAGGGTCGTGAATGCCTAGACTGTCTTAATCATTGCATCAGCAAACCACATTTTATTTGGCCAGTCGATACTTCTCACTATCTCATTTTCAGAAGAATCTTGATGCGAAACAACTCAATATATTTCAGACTTCTTTGGGTAACTGGAAGAAAAAAATCATAGGCGGTATCCCATGACTTAGTACTAAACTAATATTCCATCAAGAGATAACAGGTTTCCTTTCAACCTGCTTAATCTCTTTTGTAGTCTCTATTCAACATGTTTTCATTTAATAGCGAGTCTCCGATAATGTGTGAAAATACCAAAATATCTAACAGAAAACTAGGCTTGCTCTCAACCAAAAAATACGACGTACGGAGCGGCCTCGCCCTTGGTCTCATCGAAATAAAATAATTCACTCTCGTGTGATTTATCTTGAGACATGAAAGTTGCTCGAAAGCTGATAAAATTAATTTCAATCTTTTTTTCTTGTCAAGATCATTTTACATGAAGATAATTCTATGTTTGCATTTTGAAGGATAGAAAGTCCACTATCAACGAGATGTGAAACCACTCCTCAATTTGACCATGGTGTTTTCCACGTTCAATCATGACAACTAACATATCTTTCGAATGGTAACAACTAACATATTGCCCGGTTGCTTCCCGTGTCCTCTTCAAGTTCTTTGCCGAAATGACACATGGCTAATCCACTCCTCGGAAGAGAGTAATAAGCTAGATCAGTATCAGAAAATCACTATCAAGAAAAACAATCAGCATCGGAGAAAAATGGCTGCATGCGTATCAATCATGTACAAGGCCCTATACATTCATTCAGCCTTGACCCGTCCAAAAAGATAAAGATGCCCCTTCCCATTGATTGATCTAGACTTCTGTACGGTGTAGAGAGACAGTTTTCCATACAAAATTACAAATGCACGCAGATTCATATATGGATAACATGTGTACACATGTGAAAACTTGTGGAAAGTTAACCCGCAAACAGAATAGTAACTCGTCGAAACATAACGTGCGTGCAGCCCTTGACTCGATATTTAAGCGCTCTTAAAGGCTTTTTGGTGTGTTGGACATTTTTTCGCCCCTGTAGCGCGCCCAAAGTCCCGTTCCGCTCGGCGCGTGCAATACACTGTCCAGCGCCTCGAGCTCATCCCCGACCCACGGTGGACGCTCTGGGCGCATCGGACAGAGCGCGAAGCGAGGCGGGGAGTGGTGGGCACGACGCGTTATTGACACACGAACGAAGCATCGTAGCTGTGCCTTAATGGCGACGGAGTGGCAGGCCAGACGTCCCGTCGGCGCTGCGCCTCCCCGACACGTCTCTGCGCCTCTTCCACGCGTCGCCGCCGTTCGCACGCCACCGCGCGTTCCCGCTTTGTCTTCCCGCGCTTTTCCCCGCCTCTTCTCGCGTCGTCGGCGCCTATAAAAGGCCTCCTCCGCTCAATGGACGCCACCACAGCCGCCAGAATCCCTTTCTCCGTCGCAACACATGTCTCGTCGCCTGCACACCACCTACCCAATGATGAGCCGCGCCGGCGGCGGCCAGTTGCCTCCACCACTGTCTCCACCTCCACCTCCATCTCCACCACCACCGGAGTTCGACGTCGAGCTGGAGCTGGCTGACAATGAAGCGTGGGAGGAGACGGCACAAGCGGCCACCATAGCGGCGTTCGACGCCGCCAGAGCGGAAGAGACGCGCCTTCGCCGAGCGGAGGAGATGGGCGAGCGGCGACGTGCAGAGCAGCTGCAGCGGCGCCGCCGTGCGGACAAGCTGAAACTGCGGCGGCGTGCGGATGAGCTGCACAAGCGGCGGCGCATTGAGGAGCTGCAGGATCGGCTGCGGATGCGGGAGCTCCATCAATGGCAACGGTGGGAGGAGCTGGAGCAGCAGTTACAGGAGGAGGCACCGGCAGCGAAAGCGGCGGCCTGGGAGGCGGAGGCGTTGGCGGTGGCAGTCTGGGAGGAGGAGGCGTTGGCGGCGGCACAAGTGAAGGAGGAAGACGACGAAGACGAAGATGACTTCGACTGGTCCGATGACGGCGGGCCGGAGCCGGAGGAGGTGGCGACGCAGCAGCGGGCGGTCGTCAAGTCGTTCGAGTCGCAGAAGAAGCTGCAGGACGACGCTCGTGCCCGCGATGAGGACAACGAAGTGCGGGTTCGCCATGACGTCGAACTCTCCCTCTAGTAGGAGCAGTTGCACGGAGGGTAGGCGACGACGCGACGAACGAGCAGCAGCGTCTTCTCGCCACGCTCTGTACGGAGAGGCGGCGCAAGGCGCACGAGCAGCATCGTAGGAAAGGCAACGACGGGCGGGGCTGTCGAACGCACCACCGGGCGGCCCAGTAGGCCACGGTTAGATAAGCTAGTCGTTTTCATTCAAACTTGTAAAATATAACCAAATTTGAATACAAACATCTATTTTCGTATATCTTTATTGATTTGGGGCCTCTAAATGGAGAGCTGCGACGCACACTAAACGCGGTACCAAGCAATAATGTTTTCCAAACGAGGACGCTTTGAGAAACGCAACCGGAGATACTCTTCCAATTTCATATTGATAAATTTGGGGCTGCGTGCTCGTTTCTTCGAGAAGAATAGAAGCTACTTGGAACAGCACGATTCTGCCAACTGACCCAATTATAAGTAGGCAATGAAGCAATCACCAGAATAGCACATGTGGAAGAACAGGTACGTGCACCGGAAATCCAACTCGGTTCAAGGATGTATATGCGCTCATCGTTCGAAAACATATTTTAAAATGTAACAATTTTCAGAGAAAAATTTACCCATGTATATTTGGACGTTCCATGTTTACACAAAAAAATTCTGGAAATGACTTATTTTTGGGTTTGGTGTAAAAAAAAGTAAATTCCAATGCTAACGCGACTATTCACGGAACATTTCTTTATCTACTTTACACATGGCACATAAAATATTTGTTTTCCTGAAAACTTGTTTGTGAACATAGAATGTTCAAATGTGCACGCGATTTTTCAGATGTTTTTAACATTTCAGAATATTTTTATGCATTTCTCATAAATTGGCCCAGGTGCACGCGTTTAAAAATCAGAGATTGGGCTGTGGATCTTATATTTACTGTAAAATCGAGAACGGGCACGGCCGGGGGAGATCACATCTGGGCTAAGCTGGTCTCATCCTCTGGGTCGGGTCACGTTAACCAGAGCCATCTTGTTTGTTAGAACCAGCAACCCCCAGTATGTGGATCATGTCTGATCATCCAAGTACTACGACGTGTTCTCGACAACGAACTCCTCTAGAACAAGGTCGTGTTTTTAAGTTTAACTTCTCTGTGCACGCAAAGCTGGAGTTTTTTGCCCATGCACAATGTTTCTTTGACCGAAACGTGCTCACCTAGATACTTGTTTATTTGCGATGTCATACTATAACAAAAACTTGTGTTCAGCTTTACATCCTGAGACCGTGTCAGAGTGTCAGTGTCTGATCAAAGCGCCACCTTATGTGTGAGTTGATGGGGATTTAAGCCTTGGCGAGATCGTTGATCAATTCTGTTTAGGATTTGTCCAAGGTTCTTTCCTATGTCAAATTCGCATGAGGCTGATAAACAACTTTACAAGCTCATGATCTCACCTCCGGATTAAAAGCTAGCCGCCAGATTTCTTTAGTGATGGACTTTTGCTATTGGCCCATTTTGGTTGACCAGTTTTGTAGTCTGCAAAGACTATACTAATCGAGAAAGAGAGAGAGAGAGAGAGAGAGAGAGAGAGAGAGAGAGAGAGAGAGATTGATTATACTATCATGCGCTAGGCTGGACCGGGTAGCACATCGCGCGTGCTATGGAATCCCAGCGATGTTGCTAGGAGCCAGGAGGGTTGGCATGTTGTTCTAAGATATAATCCACGCCTCTTCCTCTTCCTCTGGACCCTACTATATTATATACATCTTCGGTCTCATCGTCAATTTACACATAAAATGGATAATCTACATCGGCCTGACTGAAAATTAAGGCCGAGTGGCCGACTAACTCAGCATTGCTACCGGCCACATCAAGCGCATGATACAGGCTCCGGCCTCCGCGCAGAGCCACATGCGCTAACAGTGCATGCATCGGCCAGCTAGCAGATGCCCAGAAGGCCAGAAGCATGTTTCAGGCAGCCGGTAACCAACCATGAAGAAGGCGCGATGACAAACATCCTAGTACAGCGCGGGTTGCCACCGCGTGCAATCATGCCTCGAACAAAGCCACGACGCGACGACCCGCACAAATCTTCGGCGCGGAATATAATCCTAAAGTACCCCAAAGACTCAAATATAGTCAATCAAGAAGGTGGTAAGACCCTTGCTGAGTTCCCAAACAGCATAGAGCTTGGGAAGCTCGGACTCGGTCAAGATCCGTCTCATTCGGTCGTCATTCCATTAAACAATAGACAGGGCATGAGCTCTTACTTGTTCTTGAGCATACCATACACAAATCATACACACAATAAGAGTAGGGTTGTTACCGGCGTCAGTCCCGAACCTGCATAAATCATTCCGTCTTGTGTGTGCTAGCTCATAAGAGATTTTTGCCGCATACCTACCCTCAAATCTATTGCTCTATATGTGCACTCTAATTTGACATCGTCGGCGTGTTGGATGTACAACTAGTGGAATCAACAAGGCCGTGAGTTATTATGGGGAAAGACATGTTGCGCGGGATGACAAACACGAGGGCACAATTTTGCACCGCAAAACTAGATTCCGGACAAACTGAATAACCGATATTGTTTTGTTGTACTAATATCAAAACAAGGATAGCTACTAACTTCATTCTCATCATTTACAGTTACATAGGTTTCTGAAGTTATATGGGACTGTTTTTTACAGCGACTTTGAAAACACTAGTTATTTTCTCGATCAGTTGATGCCTTTTATTACTATACTGAAGTTGAAGTTTTACAAAGGATAACATTATGGGTTACACAGGGTAGATGTATGAATCAACCATCTGAAAATTGGAGATAACATAAAGTGGTTCTGCACTAGCATATGCTATCCTACGATTAAAACGCTGGCTCTACAAATTCTATGCAACTCTCTCGATCCAATTTATGTCGCCTCTTTATTGACTGTAGGAATTTCTCGAGAAGATCCAATGAGTAGTTATTGGAATAACCTGCATAAAAGAATTTTAATTTTGCATTGTTAAAAATATAGTCATTCCTAGTATTCCATATAGCCCAAAGTAAAGCGCATAAAGTAGCTCTGATTTGCACTTTATCTTTCTTACGAACCCCTCTCAGCCAATTTCCAAATAAATTTCTTATATTAGCTAGAGACTAATATCGAAAGCCATATAAACAATTCGTCACAAAATCTTAGCAAAAGGACATGATGAATAGATTATATTGTTTCATTTTGATCACAAAAACAACATCTCTTGCTTCCTCGCCAATTTATTTTTGCTAAATTATTTTTTGTAAGCAATACTTTGCAGAGTAGGAACCACATAAAAATACGAATTTTAAGTGGAACCTTCATCCAATTATATATGCGCAATTTTTTGTATGATCGTTCAGTTTGATTACATACAATGATTTGACCGAGAAAACATTAGATGTTGTTAAGTTTCAAGCAAAAGCATCTAGCCGAGTGAACAACTGCACATCCATCGAACGGGTGCAAAGGGGTAACCATTTATCTCCACTTAAACCCGTAAGATTCTGTCTAAAACCTATGTTTAGAGGCCTTTGAAGCATAACATTTGCAATCGAATCTTGTTTTCTCTGTAGTACGTTATATAGGGGAAGGATATTATTGAGATAGCGGCGTGTTACCTAGCCACGTGTTCTCCCAAAACCGTGTTTCCTCACCATTACCCACCTTGAAAGAACCACATTTAAAGAACTTATCCTTTTACTTCATTAGACGACCCTTCTAAAACGGTGAGTTCATTGACTTGGATTTTACTTGGGATAGGGGTTTGGAGTGTAGATATTTATTTGAATCCGGTCTAGTCGAGAACCTCAACTGTATTCTCAAAGTATCAAGCCTACGTGCGTGTCTCACGGTGTTGGGCCCTTATTTACGCGTGAGCTGCAGCCACGTCAGGGGCGTATAATCTGATTATATATCTAGAATTCTGATTGAGCGCTTCCTATGGGGCGGCTCCTGGCCTGGCGTACGTGATAAACAATTAGTTGTCTGCTAGACATGAAACACGGGGGTGTCCAGCACATGTACATCGACAATGGACCCGATGATACATGCACCATGCGTGTGACCACAAGAAGTTGATGCAGATGTCTAGCTTGTCGGATTGGCTGCATGCACTTATTTTCGTGACAGATGGAGATGTGTTTTTTGAATGAGGCGAGGATCGAGCTGGGCCACTTCAACGAGACCATCGATGGCGACAACATCCCACTAGAATCGCACACGGCCGAACTGACTCATCAATCGATTCACTACATTCGAGGATGCAAATGGCAATTCCTAGTTTCTCATCTGCAGCGTACAGTAATAGGACTCATCAAACGATTCACTGTTCCATTTTTTCTTTATTTTAAGTATTTTAAGTTTTGATTTCTTCTGGATTTGAAGGTTGATCTGATTTATCTTTTGCTGTCAACCGAGTCTGCCAGTTTCTTCATTTCCCTATAGAAGAGCATTTGTCATCTGTCAAGAGGATACTACGATTTATTAATGGTACTCTTGGTCATGGTTTTCATCTACATTCGTCACTGCGTGTAGCTCTCTTTTTGTGTTGGTAAAAATTTGATTGCCTAGAGTGCTCGCAAACATGCTATTGTGGCTCGCTCTAGCACAAAGTCTGGGTATAAGGTTGTGGCTAACGCTACTGCTAAGCTGATCTAGGCGGATACTTCGCTCAAGGAACCTAATTGGTGTTCGTCAAGACTCTCCGCCAGTTTTTATGGTGTGATAATATGGGTGTCATATATCTTTCTTCCAACCCAGTCTTATGGGCACGGATAAAACATGTTGAGGTTGATTACCATTTTGCCCGAGAAAGAGTTGCAAGTTGTTGCAAATTTGGTTTGTCACTTCCAGAAATCAGCCTGCGATATCTTCACAAAGCAGCCGTCACTTCCATTATTTCAGGAATGCAAGCGCAATCTGCACAAGTTCTCCATAGCTGGGAGTGATGAAGGCTGACAGCGTATGTATTTTGGTGTTGTATGTGTATATGTATGTAACCAGTTGTACCCCGTGTGTATCAATATAAAAGGCCAGACGCACACCCTTGTTAGGGTTTGTATGCGTTTCACCCTAATTTCTTGGTCTCAAACTTTTAATCTACGGAGAGGTTTATGTGATCATATTGTGGCTATGGTTTGCAAGTTCTGGTGGGGAAGTTAAAAAGGTAAAGAAACTGCCGTGGGTTTCTTGGAACTCCATGACGATGCCCAAGTATAGGTGCATGATGGTCTTCAAAAATATTGAGGTGTTCCACTTGGCGCTTCTTGCACGCTAAGTATGCATAGCGAATTCTAATGGAGCCCGACTCATTGAGCACGAGCGGTCTGAAGGCGGTATATTTTCCTAACACTAATATTGCGTCAGCTGGTTTAGGGAGCAATGCATCGCGGATTTGGAGGTCGCTTTGCGAAGGTCGTGACATGTTGACGTCGGAATGGATGAAGAATTGGAGTAATAGTTAGGAAGAGAATTGAATTCCATGTGACTCTAACATGAGGTCACTTACGTGTGCACGTATAGACCAACTGACTCTCCCTTTTGAAAGGGATTAATGGTTGTGAAATAAAAATTCTTCAATCAAGGCTCTTTTATCCTAGGCGATGGTGAAAGTACTCGTTTTTTGGGAGAACACTTGGTTAGGAACGGCATCTCTTGCAAACCAATACCCATCTCTTTTAAAACATTGCGAGACATAAAGATGTACCATTGCTAATGTGTTATCAAGTTCACCGTTGAATATAAGTTTTAGGAGAACTTTTTCTACGAATAAACGAGCATCACAGTTACGAATAGAAGCGTCTGTGGATGGTCAAGGTTCCTGCAAAGCTACAGACTTTTGCCTGCCATTTGGCTCGTTCGTTACTACATACGAGTGAAGTACGAGTTCATCGACACATGGCAGAGCGGCTGACATGCTCAGTTTGCAACACATCAGCGGATGCTTAGAGGCACTGTCTCCTGGAATGCAACATGGTTATATCGGTGCGGGCAATGAAAGAAGATCATCTGATGTTACCGGTCTATGTTGACGAGAGGACAAATCTGAAGTTACCGCATGAAAAGTTCATAGAAGTGTTTATTACCTTATGGTCGATATGGTGGGCACGCAAAGACCTAACTAAGGAGGAGGAGTTCCTGTCCCCACACATGATCATTAGAGAAATAAATGCATGTAAGAGTACTTTCCAAGAGGTGGCTTTCACCCATGGGTGACACGAAGCAAAAAACCCTCCTCTACCCCAACCCTATCCCCGTCATCGTGGGGAGTCAACGCCGGGTAAAGCCCACACCGGTGACGGTGGCATCTGGGCCTCCTTCTTCGAGCAGTGACCCCTCAATCCCGCGGCGTTGTTGACGAAATGGAGCGTCGGCGGCAGCAGAGTGCCGCAAACTTCCAACAACGATCCCGCATTGGTGGAGATAATGATGATCGTCCCCCTCCCATGGCTGCAACCGATGGATCTAGGTCCGCCCTGCATGGGCTTTGGGCGTGATGCCATGGTTATGGGAGGCGTGGCAACGCCTGGCTACGCTGACATACGGGCATTGCGGTGGTGTCTCCGTCGATGGGCTAGGTGGGTCTGGGATCTTGGGTGGCAGCCCTGGAGGATCTTGGTGGCGGTGGTCGGCGTGGCTGTGTCGCGGTGGCCGAGGTTTGGAGGTGATGCACCCGATTGGCGAGCCTGCGGGGGGACAAGCTCGTGGACCGTCCTGGCATGCAGTCTCGTGCTTGCCAGCGAGGTCGACATGGCTTCCCCGATGATGTGCCGGTGGTGTATTGCATTCAATCTTGGAGAGTGAGCGACGCAAGGTGTGCGGTGAAGGCAGGTAGTGTGGGGGCTGTCTGCTAGCCTGGTTTCGAATAAAGGTGGCTACCATAGGGTTCCAACTCGCGCCAAGATGAAGATTTTCCGGATGCGTGTCCCCATCGATCTGGCTGAAGTGTCGTGTTCCGGAAGGCTCCGCTGGCGAACTCCACTGGATGATTCATCCCTAGAGATTGCTGGATCAGGTGGGATTCGATCGTGTGCACCCGTTTTTTCCTTTGATCGATTGGTTTCAGAGGGAGCACTTCAAAGCTCTGCTGGTTGTTAATATCATGGGGCACATTCTCGTTATTTGGTGCTGCGGAGAATATCATGGAAGCCGAGATCTGAGGACTAGCAATTAATGGTGGTTCGAGTGTGGTGGGTGATGAGGAATTGGCTTCATGATTCGTGACTTGAAGCATCGTCATGCAAGTGGGGATGACGGCACAAGAGAAGTTCATAGTCTTACATTTCATAGTGACAATCCAGGATCTGTCCTTAATTGGTTGTACCTAGCAATATCCTAGTTGAAGGCATTGTTTTGAGAGCGAGGACGTTCTTCAGGGTGAAAACCTAAGATCTATGATCGGGCGGCAATTGCTCTTGTGCACTGTTTCGTTCTTGAAAGCGTCGCTTTTGAAGAAGCTGGACTTCTGGTGGTGTTAGTAGTGCTGGTTCAAAGAATATATCATTGTAGTAGGATTTTTTTTTGTAATTCTTCTTTCTATTTTAGCTGTGTGCATCTTTAATGCCGCTAGTGTAATGCTTCGTTGCAGAGGTTGGGTGTAATTTGTATCTTCGCGATATTAATATATGTTGTTTGTCCAACAGTTCAAATGCAACAATCAAGCGTAGTTTAAACTCTAGTTAATTCACATGATAAGCACATTTATCAGTGTAATCACTATTACCTTAACTGTACTCAAACTTAAGCATGGCCTGCTCTTTCGTTACAGAGGAGTCGGAGAGAGAGGATGGGAGGCAAGCTATAATAAAACCCTAATCAACTTCCTTGTTACTGTTCTGCCGCTTACCAAGTTGCATTTGTGGTTTCGGATCAGAGCCCCGCAAGCTCCCTTTCCTTCCTCTCCTTCGATGTATCGTCAACGGTCAACGTGGTTCTCTGCAACAATACAATGCTACATCTATATTAAAATAAGTATCTTAGTTTTATCTAGATATGGATGTGTTTAGACATATTTTACTTATAAGTATAATCGTATCTACAAAAGTTTAAGATATTTACTTTTAGACGTAGGGAGTATCTAAGACATCAAGAATGCATACTACCAAATTGTTACAAAAGGAGTAAAGGAAAAGAGCGTCAGTGATCCAGGGCGAGCACAACCGCCAATCATGGCTTGACAACAAATGTGGACAATCCCTGTTGCTAGGGCTAGACGAGGTGAGTGTACGAGGGCCGGCGAGTGTACGATCCAGTAGAGGAAGCTCTATGAGAGCAGGTTGTCCAATTGTGCCGTTAAACATTTCAGTGCGCCAATGCGGAAGGCGTCGTTATTATTATCACAAGGAGAGATCATCAAACTAAGTCGTTGAGGATGATCAAAATTAAAGACAGGAAGGAGGAGGGGCGTAGTTTTATATTCCTCACCGGCCCTCGTATATCAGGTACATCCCTTCCAGGCGGTGAGATGAATGAGCGTGGAAACCACTTTCAGTTAAGCCTGGGCCAACTTGCATCGTTAGCCGCCACAACTTGATGAAATTGATACATGCAAATGTGAGATAAGATCGTCTCATGGAAAATAATGGACCTGTCATCCTGTCAACATGTTGGATACCGAACAAAGCCAACCGCTGTATTGATTGTTCAGTAACAGAAACAAAACCGAATAAAACCACTTGCCAACAAAACTAATCTCTATGCTTTAATTTCTATGCTTCACATCATACAACCAATTTAGTATCAGAGCATGTCTAACAGGCCCTTCAAACTGCGCTCACCCCGTATAATTCCGGCGGGATAGGGGGTGAGCGCAGTTTGGACAGTCTACCAGGCCCCGTATTCGGGCCGGTCCGTATCGTGGAATACGGCCCCCAGGAAAACCACACAGTGGCCCCCCTACAAATATAGGGCGAAGGTGCGAGTGGGGGTCGAACCCCTCACTCGCAACCCTAGCTCCGCCGTGCGCCGCCGCCTCCCCGCTAAGCTCCGGCGAGAAATTCCACGCCGCTCGCCTCCACATTAGCACCGCCGCTCTCCATGTCCGCACGCTGCATCACCAGCGCGTCGCCCGCCTCCGGATCGAAGCGATCCCGCTCGCCGGACACGCTCGAGGAGGCGTGGCGGCGCCAATGCAAGCTTTCCGCCGTCGGGAGTCGGCGTGCGGCGTGCAGGTACGCCGGCGGCCTCTACGTGCCACCGAAGCTCCGCGAGTTCGCGGCGGGCGGGCGCTGGTACAAGGCAGATCCGCCGCTCAAGCCGATGAGCGGCCCCGACTTCGAGAAATGGCGCGCCGATTGGGAGATGCACCGCCGGTAGAAGGCGGCATGGGACGCGCGGATTGGGAGCACCAGCGGCGGAGGAGCTCCGCGAGCCGGCGAGGAGGAAGAGGAGGCGGAGGAGGGGGAAGACCCCCTCTACTTGCAGGCGGTGGCCGCATCCAGGAAGGATGCCGCCGAAGCTGCTCGGGCGGAGGAAGACGAGGCGACGGCGGCCATCGCCACCGTGAAGGAGATGGAGGCGCGGGAGGCCGCCGCCAATGCGCCATTCGTCATCCTCGACGAGTAGATAGGTTCGTAGAAGTCGCGATCCATTAGGATCGCGCAATTCTGTATGATCCGTATGTATGATCTAGCTATGAACTGATCGTGAACTATCGAACAAATTTACCGGGGTTTGCAATTTTCAAATATACGGAGTGAAATACGGGGTCTGCTAGACGGAATGGTTCTTGCGTAAGCAATTTTTTTGATACAGGACCCTCTACTCGCGTTTTACGGGGCAGAAAAGTAGGCTGCTAGACATGCTCTCAGTTTCATGGGGTTGAAGAACATAATGAATAACAGTTAAGTCAATTACATCAAATATGGGTATAAACCTGATGCCCATGTTCAAGCCCCTGTCAAAGTTGGCTATGAGTTTTTCCACTGTTGAATCGCTGCACGCAGCGAATGGTTGGGAATTGTAGATGAATTCGGGAGATTGCACCTCGTCACGGGTGATACCCTGTGTTTCCGGACCCAAGCTTCGATGGCATGGTGCTCATAGGTGTGTCCATCTGCGGCGACATATGGATCATCCATCACCTCCTGCACCGAAACTGTGTGGTTAGCTAGGGGATAAGACGTAGTTACTGAAATGATAGTCAAGTAGAAGCAGAATTACCTGTGTTAACGGGCAGATGAAGTGTCTTGGTACACATGAGTCTGGATTTCTTATATTGATATTAGAAGAAACTCTATGCAGAATTTCCTCGAGCTTCGGCAGCACCTCCGACTCGAGATCAGGACGATCCCTGCATTTCAGGGCCGTGCACCGTAAACCGAGCTTTGCCAACATTTCTGTCTCAGCGAGTGGCCAATCAGTTTGAGATTTGTCGAGGATATGAGCAAGCGAACCCCTTTCGGTAGCGTTTTCTGCGCTTACGATGAGTCCATTCGGGTGTTTCCCGGTTAGTATCTGAAGAATGATGACTCCCAGTGCGAAGAGGTCCGATTTCGGTCGAACTGTCCCAGTTGTTTGGTACTCTGGGTCCATGTAGTACAGCGTACCAGCGATGATAGTATCTTTGTATTCAGTTTGCCATTCAGGCACAACGTCAGATATGAGCTTCGCAAAGCCAGCATCTCCGATCTTACCCACATAGTTCTTGTCCAATAGTATGTTTGCAGGTTTCAGGTCACGGTGGACAATTGGCTCCGGTTTCCTTCCATGCAAGAAAGCAAGCCCACAAGACACTTCAAAGATGATTCGAAACCGGAGGAACCAGTGCAGTGGCTGACGCCTTTTGTTGTCAAGGAGTTGATCTTCTAGACTTCCATTCGACATGTACTCGTATACGAGACAGCCGATTTCAGGACAGAAACCGATCAACATAACCAAGTTGGGATGGTGAAGTTTGCTAAGAATCTCAACCTGGATGAATCCGTATAGGGTAAATAATTGAATCATTAGACATAATATGAATGAAATTATGTTTTATGCCATATTTCCGTAATCCATCCATACCTCTCTCAAGAACACGTCAATTTTGTCAGTGGAATCCTGCTGAATTGTCTTGACCGCTACTTCAATGTGATCAAGGGTGCACCTATACACAGTCCCATAACCTCCCTCACCGATCTTCCTTGCTTCAGAGAAGTTATCAGTGGCAAGTTCTATTTCATGTTTCGAGTATCGCCTGCAATTTTTGCTTGTCGACAATATAGCATCCACAACCTTCTCCTTATCAATAGAAACTATACCACCTACCATTTTAGCCTTGTGCTTAGAGTAGGCCTCCCGGGTGAATGATCTTTTGGCTTTCTCAACTTCTTGAATGGCTACCAAATGCTTTGCTTTCTCATCAGCTGCAACCTGCTTAAGAGTTTCCTCCTTATGTAGTGCATGCTCCACCTTCCTTGCATCTTCAGAACATTCAGTAGAAAGTACCTGAATCTGCGACATGACGAGACTTCTTTTAACCATGTAAGAGAATGTTGAATCACGCTAAGTAATACTAATATGAGAATATTTACTGATAGAACATTCGTACTCATGCTTTTCAAATTATTCAGGGAAGTAGTACTGCACAACACAATAGCTAGACTGTTGGATCAGCATCACTACATAGGGATAATAGCTTCTTAAGCTACGACAGTCTGCTGAAGAAATTTAACCTTTTTCTTAGCATGGACGAGATCTTCACAAGCTTTATCATACATTACCACGGTTTCCTTCAATTCCTTCCTCAGTTTTTCTACTTCATCTATAGATTGACACTGTCGATAACGTCGGGATAACAATTCAGTATGTTCTGGAAGCAAATACATCTGAAACTGCACATTTCTCATGAAACACAATATAATATATGCAGTTATTCATGGATGTCAATAATCGATTCAGGTCAAAATAATCTCAAAAAATAGAATATAGATCTGAAATCTAATCGAGTACCGGACCTCATCACTTGAGTTCGATGCAGCATAAGGACCTTCCTTCAAGGAGCTGTGAGAACTATAGTTTTTGATCAAATCTCTTCCTTTTGTCTTTGCACTTCCATTTCCTACTTGGACAAGTGCACCACTTTCTGATCTTGTACTATCATCAGAGAAAGCACTATGAGAACAACGGGCCTGAGAGCATGATACTGAGCGTGACTCTGCATCAGTAACGTTCTCGAATAACAAGCCCATCTGTTTTTGCGCAAATGCTTCGTGACTAATTGATTGAATGCTTAAGTTTGTGTTAGACTCTGGAAAAAAAATTTGAGAACATCCAATACGCAAAGAGAATTAAAAAACATCCAAGACAAAAAAAAGGAGACATGACAAGAAATTAAATTGTAAGATATATAAAGCTAATTATAGAAGTTGACACATACTGCTTGCCTGAGGATATCCTGAAACTTTCACGATTATTGTTCGCTTGCACACAACAAATACGTTGCACGAGTTTTGTGTATTTTTCAGGACAGCATTTGGCACATCAGGAATACGCAGCACCCTGCATAGTGGATGGTGCAGTGATTTAAGGCAGCAGATATGACCCAAGCTGAAACCTAAGTGTTTAAGACCTAATAAAAAATATAGTGCTTATAATAGATGCAGTGATAATTGTACAGCCATGAAGATATTTCTGAATTTTGAAGAGCCTGTAGGCACAATATGGCAAAACATTACTGAAGGCAGCTTCAGAATGCTAACAAGTAAAAGTAAGCTCACCTTAAAGTAAACTACTTGGAAATATTACTGCCAATAATGAACTCAAGGTCTACTTGGATTGGAGGTACTTCTTGTGTGTTCCCCGGTACATAGATCGAACTTGAGCTAAATAAAAAATACTACACTCGGTCGAAGCAGGGCCAATCAACTACTACCTGTTTTTTTCCTAATTACGATGTGTTTTAGTTTCGGCCAAAGTCAACTTCTGTAAAGTTTGACTAAATATATATAAAATCAACGTCTACGATATTAAAAGTGATTTGAGAGAGAGGGATGTGCTCTTCCTTAAGTTTTAGTCCGACCAACATTGATCGGACCTGTATTTTAAGGCGAAATCCAATGATCAAGCCTTAACTGGGTTCATCTGCTACAGGGGTGCACACTTTGCTCCCTTTCATAGACGTTTTGCTGTCGGAAAACCTTTCTCGCTGCCAGCGTGTTACCAATGGTTATATTGATGATTGGTGTGGTGTACGATATGAGATCGTTGTGTCATGACATTCGAATGTCAAATCTCTGTGCATCTGGATTGCAGAAGCGGCGTGTATTTGGTGGGTACTTGGTACAAATTTCATAGTATAATATATTGTTTTATATCGAAAAATCTAGAACCCAATGCACATCATGTAAAGACATAAGAGCATCTCCAACTGACGCGCCAAAAGGGTAAAAAAAACACCAGTTTAGCGCGCCGGCGTCGAAAACTTTCGCTTCAACATACGCGCGAAATAACGCTCGCTAATTTTTTTGCCGCGCACGGTATAAAATGGCGCGTGCGTCGTGTCCTCACCGTCGCTGAAAAGTCATTCCCGCCACGCGCTGCCCTCTCGCCTTCCACGCGCCACTTCCCCTTCCACGCATACCGACGCCACCGAGATCGCGCCGCCGCCATGCCCCCCGGCGCAACCCCTCCGGTTTCGTGGGCGTGCGCGCCCACCCGAGCGGCACGTTCTATGCGGAGATCCGCGCCGGCGGCGCTCACCTCACCCTCTTCCAACAGCTCAATTTCAAGGACTGCGCCTCGCTCGAGGAGGCGGACTTCTTGGTCGGCTTCGACAACCTCGTCACCGCCTAGCAGCCTCGTCGCCAGCAGCTTCAGTGCCGCCCCGTCATTGCGCAGGCGGATGAACACGCCATGGAGGCGTGGGCCGCCGCCTTTCTGCGGGACGTCCTCGACGAGCGCACCTTCTATGCGCAGAAGAAGGCGGAGCACGGGGCGAAGAAGGAGGCCAAAACGATAAACGTTGGCCGGATTTGTTCTTGACCAAGCCGTCGGACCGTCAGGATCGGACTTCTATTTCTCCGATTTTTAGATGTTTTTTTAGATGTATTATCCGTTTAATTATTGTTTTTGTAGTCGTTGTAAAATCTTTTTTAGTACTATGTTTGATCTTATTTTTTATTATATGTCTGCAGAACTTGTTTTTCGCCCTGTATTTTTTTATACGTCTGGAAAACCTAGAGACGCACCCGCGTCTGAAGATGAAGATGAGAAAACCGGCGCTGTATAATTTTTTTAAGCGCGTTCGATGGTGCTTGCGTCTGTTGGAAATGCTGTAACAGTACAGAAGTACACACAAAATGCGAACATCAGATCTACCAAGCCCTCAAAAATGCAGTAATTGCGATTAAAGGTATTGCTCCGTGGGGCTTTCAGAATCAACCCTCCACCAGAAAGGCTAAATTAATAGCAACAAAGGCACGCCTTTTTCTGGTACTACTCACCTTTCAGTTTATTGCTCAACGATAGTGCCCGGATTCAACTCTATCAGTTGTTCACTACTAACTTGCCAAGGACGATCGGTGGTCACAAAAACGAAGAAAGAAGAGAGGAATGGAGGGGAAAATAGCGCACCTCTGGAACCACCGGAAGGAGACGGAGCCGAGCACCAAGCACCGCACGCCGAACTCGGCGACGTACCGCAGGAGCGCCTCCGCCACGTCGTCGCCCTCCACCACCACCGTCTCCACCTGACAACAAAAAATCAGATCAAATGCGTATGTCTGTGAAAATGCGATACGTCTCGCGCTCGTGCGTGCACTCACATTGGCGTAGGCGCGGCCGCCGCAGAGGCGGCGGAAGGGTAGCAGAGCCTCCTGCACGCGCGCGTGCCGGTCGTGGGAGTAGGCCTTCGCCGCGTCGCGCCCCACTCGCGCCACGGGCACCCGCTCACCCGCTTCGCCGCCGACCCAAATCAACACAAACAGCGCGCGTACGTCAGCTCGATCGCGCCATAATCAACCCGGGCCAAGGAGGGCGAGAGGCAAATATATAGATGGGGAGCATCCTTACTCGGGGAGGGGACGAAGGAGAGCGGTGGGATGACGTGGACGAAGGCGATGGCGGCGGCGCGGCCTACGCCGTCGTCCTGGAGGAGGCTGGCCGCGGCCCACCGGGCGGCGCGGCGGCTCGCGCTGCCGCCCGGGCGGACGGCGACGGCGACGGTGGGCGATGGCGGCGGAAGCGCGCCGGAGGCCATGGTTGTAGGAATGGGGAGGTAGATGCGCGCTGGAGGTGTTGCCTGCGCCGCCGTGCGTGTCGTGTGTTGGCCGTTTGTCAGCCAGCCCGCTCGGCGCGGGATATCAGAGCGCACGCGGGAATCAGTTGGTTAATGGCCCTGCAGTTAGTTGCGGGTGTAGCGAGGGGAGGGGTGTCAGCGACAGAGATGGGTGTGGATAAGTGGATTACCACAGCTGACGAATATGGGATCTTGTTACATTTCTTCCTATACTTACTCGATATATACAATTATATGTTTTTGCTATTGCTGCAATATATTACTCATAATAGACCACACGCCAGCTTTCTGTTTTGTGTACATGGTGTTAGAGTTGTATTAGCTCTCGTATACCATACAAACTATGTGTATCGGATACGGTTACGATGTTTTTTTTTGAGGGGAATCGTGAGCTTTATTGATTATAAATTATGGTTTTTACAATCATTAGTGATCAACTCAATCACACAGGATGGAGCCGAACCACTTAAAACACCACTAGACTCACGCTTCCCTATTTGCGCCAAACAATGCGCTACTCTATTGCTATTCCTATCGACTTTCCGAAGTTCGAGATCCGGATGAAAGCGTAGAAGATCTTTAATCTCCATGTAGATGCTCCAGGAGGACGAGCGATCTAGCACAGTAGAGGTTACAGGCTTACAGCAGTGATCACCCGTTGGCAATCAGTTTCAATGATACCAGGGCGTTGCATATTGATCAGCTGGCGAAGCCCATCAAGACATGCCACAGCCTCGGCTAAGGCTGGACACGAGCCAGCTCGAGCTCGGCTCGGTGCGAGCCGCAGTTTGGCTCGTTCCAAACAGGCTCGGCTCGGGCTGGCTCGTTTGGCTGGCGAGCTGAGAAAAGGGGCTCGGCTCGAGCTTAGCATAAACTCGGTCTGGCTCGGTGCAGCTCGCGAGCCACGGAGGTAAAGGTCGCTGACATGTGGGTCCTTCTTCCCCAGCAGTGGCAGCGGCGGCGCAGAGTGGCCTGCTCGTCGGAGATGGGAGGGAGGGGACGGAGAGAAGCCTTCCCAAACGAGGGAGAGAAGACAGGGGCGAGGGAGAGAAGGCAGGGCACGGCTGCGGCTTCCCAGACGAGGGCGCATGCGTTGCCGGCGGCGCATATGCTTGGGCAGTGAGTCACCAGGTGACGGCGGCGACATCATGAGCGGTGGCGGCGATGGCGACATCATGCGCGGCGGCGCGTGTGCGGTTGTGGCGGCGGCGCGTGTGCAGGTTGAAGGACTCGATCTAGTCTCGATCGATTTCACCAGGATCCAGACATTCACCCGTCCACCGTTCATGGGCCACGCAACAGCCCAACTGCCTCCTCTTAATTCGAGAAAAAAAAGTCACGAGCTAACGGGCTGGCTCGGGCCGAGCCGGACGAGTTTTTAGCCCGCTACGGTCCAGAAAAACAGGCTCGACTCGAGCTGTGTCTTACGCGGGCCGAGCTCAACTCGGGCCGAGCCAAGAAAAGCTCGGGCCGAGCTAAAAGCTCGGCCCGTACGTCCAGCCTTAGCCTCGGCCTCTTCTGCACTTGCACAATATGGAATGAACCTCCATTCAGTGAGCACCACCAAGCCAAGCTCGTCCCGAATAATGATCCCTATCCCAGCTTTCTTGTTCAGATTATCCCAACCTGCATCTACATTTACCATGTACAAACCAGTGGGAGGTGGATTCCAACGTGATTTCTCGTCAATGTTAGCATGCACACTCTGGCTGGGAAACAATAGCATCTTTCCTTTCGGATCCGATCGGGTTGTTTTTGCCTCCTTGAACGAGACCTCATAATTCTGCAAGAAGTGAACTGAAGCCAAGACCGAGGCTTTACCGTCACCATGTACCACATCGTTTCGATGGTGCCACACTCGCCAGAACAGAAACATAAGTTTTATCCTCGTCTCCACAGGAGCATTTGACATCATTTGGATAAACCATTCATCACCAGTTTTCAAAAAGCGGCCTCGGGCGGGAGAGGCCAAACAGACCGGAGACTGTTCCTCGGCGCTCGCGCCCGGGTGCAAGCCACGAGAGCATGGTGCCCATCTTCCACTTCCATACCACATACTGTACATGTAGGGCTAATCCCGTTGATCCGCCGATGCAGGTTTTCCATCACGACGAGTGTATTGGTCGCTGCTTTCCAAGCGAACACTCTAATCTTCCGGGGCACAGGTGTTTTCCAAATATGATCCCAGATCGGTCTATCTCCCGAGTGGCATAGAACTAGATTGGCCCGCGGCAAGCCGGTCTAGGGACGGCCGGAGACCCAACCGATATGCGAGAGCGTACAGTAAAGACTCCGTTCTCCTCCGGACTCCATGCGACAAAATCATCAGTAGTTCTTGGCGTTAGTTTCATGGCCAAGATGGCCTCTCGCATCATGCGGGAAAAAGTATTTCCGAATGATTTGTTCATCCCAGGAGCGAGTATTCGGGCGAATTAACTCGGAGACCCATCCGATCCTTGTATGCTCCTTCTTCCCCGAGACTTTCAGCGAGTCTTGGCGTTGTATCCAGTTATCACGCCATATTCGAACTTGAGATCCCGAACCAATCCTCCAAATTGCGCCTTTCTTAAGGAGCTCTAGGCCATGCATGACACCGTGCCAAGACTGCGACGTATTCGAATGAAAGCCGTGTCGAGCAGGTTCCCGTTCGGGTAGTATTTCGCCTTGAGCAATCTAGCACATAAACTGTCCGGCTCTTGGATCAATCTCCATGCTTGTCGTGCAAGTAAGGCTTGATTGAAAATTTTAAAATCTCGAAACCCCATGCCTCCATGCGATTTGGGTCGAGTTACCTTGTCCCACGACATCCAATGCATGCGACGCCTATTGTGCTCATCACCCCACCGGAAATTTCGGACGACTTGGTTAAGATCTTCAATTAGGCCGGCTGGGAATTTAAAAACTCCCATAGCATACGTGGGTAATGCTTGAAGAATGGCTTTGATGAGTACTTCTTTGGCACCACTTGACATGTACTTCTCAACCCAATCACAACCTCTCTTAACAAATTTCTCCTTCACCGGCTGAAACTTGCCGTTCTTCATTCTACCTTCAGGGACCGGGAGACCTAGGTACTTCTCCTCAAAGCAAGTAGTCTCATACCCCGGAACTGATTGTATTGTGTTTTGAGCATACGTTACACATTTGTTCCCGTATAGAATAGAGCACTTGCCTAAGCCGACCAGCTGACCAGTCCCCAGCTCGTATCGATCCAGGTATAGATTTCACCACTCTTGCTTGCTGCACCGATCCCTCAAAGAACATTAGGCGGTCATCGGCGAAGAGAAGGTGTGAAATGCCTGGAGCCCTCCGACAAATTTTTAATTCATGTAGAGCACCTTGCTCAATCTCCTGCTTTATCAATGTTGATAGACCATCAGCAACAAAGAGAAATAAATAAGGCGATAGTGGATCACCTTGGCGAAGCCCGCGAGTAGGAAAGAAAGAGTCCAACAAATGTCCATTGAAGCGAACCGAGTAGCGTACGGTGGTTACACACGCCATCACCCACCGTATCCAATTACTATGAAAGCCCAATTTCGCTAAAACTCCTTCGAGAAATCTCCAATCAACACGGTCATAGGCCTTAGCCATATCCGAGTTTATACGCACGGTACTTCGCACATGTTGCCGAACCGGACTGAATTGCATGTATGCACTCAAAAGCAATTAGTGCATTATCAGTTATCTGGCGACCAGGAATGAAGGCGCTCTGGAATGGGGCAATAATATCTTGTAGAAGTGGTCGGAGCCGATTTACTATGCACTTGGAGACAATTTTGAAGATCACGTTACATAGGCCGATAGGTCTAAAGTCCTTGAGCTCTTCTGGATCATTCTTTTTGGGTATTAAAACTATAGTAGTCTCATTTACCTCACTCGGCATAATCCCATCAACAAAGAACTGTTGTACAACAGCCACCACATCCTCTTTCAAAAGCCCCCAATTCCGTTGAAGGAATCGAGCCGGAAATCCATCGGGACCCGGTGCCTTCAATGGCCCTATCTGAAATAAGGCGTCTCCAATTTCTTTCTCAGAGAACGGGGCCATCAGTGCTTCATTCATATGGTCATCAACACATGGCTGGATTATATTGAGAATCTCAGATGGATCAACATTGTCATCTCAGATGGATACGGTTACGATGTACTCCTATACCCCCTATATTAACACCTAACCCGTACCAGCTCTACGTACGGTTCAACCCTAAATCTCTCATGGTATCAGAGCAGCCTTCTCCCTTCTAGCTGTCTCTCTCTCTCGGCGATCTACGCCGGAAATTCGCCCGCCGCCGCCATTGGCCGGTGCAGGACCAGACAAACCATAACCCTTTTTCTCTCCAGCCACCTCACGCCGCCGGGAACCAGAAACACCACAACAAAAACCAAAAACCGAACAACCTCTTCGATCGTCGTCTCCTGATCGGGATCCAAACACCAAAACCCAAAAACAACCAAAACCCTAGATCCGACACCACATCGCCCGGCCGCCGCTGTTTGCCGCCGTGAGCATCGATCAACCAACATCAATGGCCTCGTCTTCGTCTGCCGCTGCCGCCGCGAACCTCGCGTCTGCCCTTGGCTCGCCGCCAACGGAAAAACTCACCCGACAGAATCACTTGTTCTGGAAAACACAAATCCTCCCGGCTCTTCGAGGTGCCCAGGTCATGGGCTTGCTTGATGGATCCGACACTGCTCCATCGAAGACTATTGAGGTTGAAGATAGCGAGAAGAAAAAGACCACCGTCCCCAATGATGCCTATGCTGTGTGGCTCGCACGTGATCAGACCGTCCTAAGCTATCTAGTGAAGGGCCTCGACGTTGATCTTCTCTCCCATGTTGTTGGCCTTGAATCAACCCATCAAGTCTGGTCCACAATTGAAGGCTTATTCACCTCGCAGTCTCGCTCTCGCGTGAATATGCTTCGGGGTGCTCTTGCTAACACAAAGAAACTTGAGCTGACGGTGCCACAATTTATCTCCAAGATGCGGGGGTTTTGCGTCTGAGCTTGCCGCTGCCGGGAAAATAGTTGATGATGATGATTTGAAGGGATACATCTTGGGAGGACTTCAGGGGCCGTATACTCCCTTCGTTGCATCGATGAATGCCACACCCAATACCCCCCTCACAGATATGTGTGCTCAGCTTCAAGCTTTTGATGATCGCGAGGTGCTGCTAGCTGAGTCAACTCAAATCAATCCAGTGTTCCAATCATCTACCAATGTCACTGCACGTGGGGGTAATCCACCTCGGCCAGAGGACCAGCGTCGTTATGGTGATGGTGGCTACCATGATGGTGGTGCTACCGTGATCGTCGTGACGACTACCGTCGTGATGATCGTGGAGGTGGATACCGTGATCGCCGTGATGACCGTGGAGGATACCGTGATCGGCGTGATGACCGTGGAAATTGGAAGCGTGATGATCATGACCGTGGCTACTATAGGCGTGACGACCGTGATATTCAGCGCCGTGATGGTGGAGGAGGTGGCCGTGGTCGTGATGACCGTGGTGCACCCAAGGGAGGCCGCGGTCGTGGCAGGACTCCTACACGATTTGTTGACACCACATGCCAAATCTGCACAAAATATGGTCATCCTGCGAATGAGTGTTGGTGGCGCTATTCTGATCGTGATGATGATGATCGCAATGACCGAGATCGTGCTGAAAAAGGGGCCTATGGAGTTGACACAAATTGGTACATGGACACTGGCGCCACTGATCATATTGCTGGACAGTTGAACAAGTTACACACTCATGATGATTATCGAGGCCGTGATCAAGTCCACAATGCAGGTGGTACATGTATGACAATACAGCATATTGGTAGATCAACACGCATACACCTCATAGTTCTCTTAAATTAAATGATATCCTCCATGTTCCTACTGCCACCAAAAATCTTTTATCTGCTTATAGAATTACCCTAAACAATGATGCCTTTATTGAAATTCACCCATTTTTCTTTTTGATAAAGGACCAGGCCACCAAGCAAATAATGTTTAGAGGTCCATGTCATGGCGGCTTATATCCTCTTGTGCCCATTGATGCTGGCTCTGACAAGCATGCTTTCATCACCATCAAGCCGTCTTCATCCACTTGGCATTTCCAGGAGCATCTCTTTTCCTTCTTCCGGTTCCACACATCGCTGGAGGACACCGGTGATGTTGTAGATCTTCTTGATGAGACTCGAGACGTGGCCTTAGAACGAACAATAGTATATCAGCAGGCGATACGGAATTATCACAGCCGAAGAGTTCGCACTTGAAGCTTCAGCGTTGGTGATCTAGTACTACGATTGAAGCAAGATAGAACCCTGAAACTTGAATCTCCATGGGAAGGACCGTTTTATCTTCACTGAAGTCATACCAGGAGGAGCTTATCGACTCAAGAATCCTACTTCGGGAAAAGACGTTGACAACCCATGGAACATTGCACACTTGCGACGATTTTATGCATAGAGTTCAACATTTTTTCTTTCATGCATTACGACTTCTTAGCCAGTTACGAATTATGAATAAAACTTATGATCAGCTTATGTGATTATCTCTCGAGCAAATGTTCGGGAACCTTTTTGTCGATTACGACTCCCATCGGGAGCGCCAGTTAACAATGCATCGTCAGGCCACTCGGCAATACTCGGGGGTTGCAAGAATTGCTACAATATTATCGTTAACTAATACTCTCATCGGGAGCTATGGTTATCAAAATAACGTGGTCTTACCCGGCAACACTCGGGGCTACAAAGAATTATTACAATGTTGATATTAACTAATACTCCCATAGGGAGCTATGGTTATCAACATATCATGACTTTTTCGGCGGTACTCAGAAACCATAAGTACCCAACAAAGCAAAAAAAATATATAAGATTCCACCCAAGCCTCAAAAATACATGAGTGGTGCAGTTGATGGAAACAATACAACGTACAAAAGGCTCATACCGGTGCACCGTGTTACGAAGCCAAACAGAAAGCGGATAAATCCATCGGTCACCCAAAGGGTATCGCTCTTACAAAACATACAATCGACTCTACAATTACTACGGGGTCGTCGAGTGAGCAAACTAACTTGATCACTCAGTTTCCCTCGACAAAATATTTCGGATGGACTTACGCTTCAACGACTCATATTGATGTTGACAAAGAGCATAAAAAATATACAATATTACTCCTTGCAAAGCAAGGTCATCCTAAAATTGCACTACGTGCAAGAATACTAAAGAGAAATTTTCTATCACAATAAGGTCTATTGATCTTCTTGATTCTTCAAATCCCTTTCGGTACCTGCCTCCATTCTAGAAATAATAGTGTGAGCAGAATGCCTAGCTATGGGATAATACTGATCTAATTTTACATTAGCATTGGCTATGGATTCCAAATCCATGGTCGGATGGAATGCTAAAACAAAAGAGTGCAACTTCAGCTCCAGCAAGAAGTTCTTTACGCACCAAAGATTGAATCATGACTGGAGTCTTGAATCAAGTGAGTAAAGCTGACAGAGTTTCAGGTGCTGGATCCAAAGGAAACATGGTTTTCCATACCATGGTTAAATGAGCATACTACCTATCAAAGTAATAGTGGACCTTCTCAGATCGATATTGAAACTTTGCCACGATTATGGCCTTTGGTCTATTTGACCATAATTCACACAATGGGTGAGAAAGGTCGGTCATCACTGCAATCTTCTCATGGATCCGTCTGTTTTCTTCTGATTCATCGGAAACAACAACTTGCGAAGACAAAAGGGCATGTTAGCCTAAGACCATTTTCAGAAGTATCGATAAAGCAAAAAAGGATTGATCGCTTACAGCTTAGGCTCTCGGTAGCCACACGAAGACGATCTAAAGCATGTTGCTCGATTGTAGTTGCAACTTCACTCTTTCTCTTTACCAATGCTGACATACTATGAAGGCCATCTATGTCTTTGTTCATTCGAGAAATCTGATCGCGCACGCGACGCACAAATTCCGATTCATCGATAGCAGAAGAATTCAAAGAACTTTCGACTCGGGAAGAAGTCGAAGGAGTTTGCAACAAAGTATTCAAATATACATCCTCAGAAGGTTATCGGCAGAAAACTGATTAGATGGAGAAAACTCCCATCGGGAGCGCACAAAGCATTTCAGTTAAAATAATGTTAAAACTCCCATCGGGAGTACGTGAAGCATTTCAATTCAAAAGGATGTCAAAGTGCTGGCAACAGAGCGAGCTTAAATTCGCTACAGTAAAAATCGAATATGTTCAGATTACAACTACAAACTGGTAGGCCAGGCTTAATCAAGTATGTGCTGATGAGCTCGGTGCAGCTTCGGATGCAGTTTTCTTCTTGTCCTCATCAACTAGTTGAAGGAGTCGACCGGCGCACAACACCGAGGATTGCTTGAAAGGCTTAAGGTCAATAAGGCAATCATCGGCATCTACTGGAAACGCTTTGGATAGCTTCTCCAAGTCAGAGCCAAATCCATGTCCCAACAACAATTGAAAATAAGGACTGCACCGTAAAGACAGGAGCGTCGCTTCAGTCGATGGTATCAGAAGAGTCAATGAAGAAAGTATCCCCCATTTCTCCAAGGGTCTTGTTCTGATTCAACTTTGGGAACTTCATCGAAAATTTTCTCGATAAATCCCCCTAAGTTTTCTTCAAAAGATCTTGGAGTTGGTTGTTGGATTCAGTTGCAAACGAAAGAGCATCCGACATCGAGTCCACTCGAAGCTTTTTTGTACGGTCGACATGCATGTCGGCAGTATCTGGAAAATTAAGAAGCAATTCATCGCAATAGGAAAATATTCTGGAGAAGAAATTATGCAAGTATGAAGAAATCTTACTTAGAAAACTCGCAATGGACTCTCGAAGGGCACCCTCCTTTTCATCGGCTTCAATGAAAGCTTTGTGCCTTGCCTCTTGCTCTTCCTTCATCTTCTTCTTCAACTTCTTCAGCTCGTCCTTTAAGCACGTGTTTTCACTTTGCGCCTCGTCTGCTAGCTTGTTAGCTTCCAGCACTTGGTCAGTCGAAGCTTTAACAACTTTGCTAAGTTGGACGTTTTCTGATTCTAGTCGATTAAATTGATCAGCAAAATCTACCACATCGTCAACTGTGGCATAAATTGGCTGCAACAAGGGAATTGAAGAATTATGTCAGAATAAACAACGAGCATATCTTAACCTATACTCGGCTTCCTTCAAAAAGCCAATCATTGGCTCGGGGGTTAGTGGATACTACGATTGGTTATTATCTGTTGAAAACAATATAGTTACGTGATCACGCAAAGATGAAGGAGCGGAGGCGCTTGTTGAAGGGTTAACCGTCGAAAGGGGAACCTTGGCTACGACTGTTCTTGGCGGAGGGGTGGCCATCCGATCAATCCCAGTAGCCAGAGGCATCGATTCCTTCGTAGATTCCGCCTTATCAGATAATATTTTAGCCCTCTTCGAGAGAGGAACTTCGTCATCATCTTCAGAGCTGAACAAAGCGAAAGTCAGTGAAGCCAAAAGAAGCTAAATACAAGTAAAAAGAAGTAAGAAGAAAATTACGATATTGATTCAATGTCATCCTCATCTGCGAAGAGTCTTGATGGCCTTTTCGAAGCATGAGGAGTCGAAGTATCTCGGGAAGGTGCGAGAGAGACAGCTGTGTCGGCATCTGTAAGAGCAAACTTTAAACCCCATGTTTTGTGTGTTTGATGACAACACTTGAGATATCTCACCGTGTGCCTTGAGTATCATTGTTAGATTTGCAAGTGCACGATGACCTCGCCGGACGCGTCAAGATCGGAAGACTGAAGCATAGTTGATAGGTTTTCTGGTTTTGTGTGTGTTTAGCGAGTAACATGGTTGGAGAGAAAAAGGGAAGAAAACCAGATTTTGCCAGGCCGGTACTACCGGTACCTGTAGCGGTAGTACCGCTACCCCTATAGGTACCGCCCTCGGTACCGCTCTGAGTCTCGCACTCGATTTCGTCTCCCGTAACACGCTGCGGTACCCCCGCAAGCACTGGGCGGTACTACCGCTCACGAGCGGTAGTACCGCTTACGGTACCGCTTAGGTACCGTAACCGAGTTACGGTCGTACCGCCCTGGTACCGCTTTGGTGCCGCTTTGGATCCAATAAGGTTTGGACCCTATTGCGGTACCTCAAGCGGTACCTCGTGCGGTAGTACCGCTCTGCGTCCTTTGACAAGATCTGGGAGGATTTCGAACTCAGAGCGGTAGTACCGCTTCCCAGAAGCGGTAGTACCGCTTAGGCCAAATCTGGACATAACGGTTGGATTTGGAGGAGCCTATTTAAGGGCCCCTTCTTCCCCAACAAGATTTTATCTCTTCCCCTCTCTCTCCTCCATTGTTGCCGAGCTTAATTCTTGAGGATCTCCCTCCCCATCCAACCAATCTTGCCCAAACTTTGAGGAAGGGTGGAGGAGACCCCGATCTATAGTTCTACCAAGAGAGATTTCACCAATACTAGCTATTCCTTAGTGGATCTTGGTGGTAGGGTTCCTTAGTGGAGCATTGGAGAAGAGTTCCTTTGGTGGAGCCTTGGAGGAGCTTCTTGGTGGAGCCTTGGAGGAGCTTCTTGGTGGAGCATTGGAAGAGTTCCTTTGGTGGAACATTGGAGATGGGTTCCTATGGTGGAGCATTGGAGATGTGCAGCTATGGAGCCTAGCTTGGTGATGTACTAGCTCCATAGGGTGTTGGGAGCATCCTTGTGTGTGGAGCTCGCCCCAACCTTGTGAAGGAATCACCGCCTCGACCAGGTGCCTTAGTGGAAGAGGGAGAGCACCTTCGTGGAGCTCTCTCGAGGAAGAAGGTGAGGCCTTCCTTCGTGGTGTGGCCGTCTAGTCTCTTGTGTGAGACTAGCACCTCCTCAACGCGGACGTACTTCCTTTAGTGGAAGGAACTGCGGGAAACAAACCTCGACTCGCCTCGCGCCCCGGTTGTCTCGCTCCTTACTCTCATTATCTTGTTGATTCCTTTACTTGTTGCACTTGTCCGATATTCATTGTAGGATCACCCCTATTGCTAAAGTTCACACCTTTACCTTCCGTTGCCTAAAAATTGAAAAAGACTAAAACTTGCCGTAGCGCCATTCACCCCCCCTCTTGTTCGCTACGATCCATTCAAGTGGTATCAGAGCAAGGTTTTCTTGCTCGGGCTTTACCGCCTAAGAAATGGCCGAACAAGAGGCGGATAAGAATGGGCCACCTTCCCTTGTGCCACCCGCTCCATCATTGCCCATCGATTCCACGACGGCTACGTTGGATGACCTCAAGAAATTGGAGTCATCCATCGTTGCCCAAATGAAGGCGATGATGATGGAGTTGATGGTACAAAAACCAAACCCGCCACCAAAAGCAAGTGCCGAGGATCCGCCACCAAAGCTAACCCCCTTCCTCTTGTTGATTTTGTCGCGGAAGCGACAAAAGATCCACAAAAGGAAGGGCTTGCGGATACCGGCACTTCAACAAAAGGGAAGGATGATGACACACCGGTTGCGGAACGTCTAGGGGGTTATCATGCGGTGCCACCACCAAATGATTACACCATCAATGTTCCGATACCGATGCCGCATATCTTGTCGCATGGTTCACCACCGTCTCTTGAGTCAAACAAGCACTACAAGAAAAGTTCTGATAGACAACGTCTCAAAATCGTCCGCTAAGGGGTATTTTTTGTCGCCTATGGGCCTAACCCGACGATATGGGTTCTGTTTTCTAAAGTGCGTCAGGCAAAGTCCTACGACGGTTTTTTCGGTCCGTCGCGCTTGGGCGCCCTTCCGCCACGGAAAATCGGACCGTTGCAGAAATGTTTACGGGAGCCCGTTGACTGCTGACGTCATGCAAACTGACACGTGGCGTACGCCGTTAATCGGCGTTAACGGCGTTAACCGCTGAAACCCCGTGGTAGATGGTAGGCCCACACGAGGCCTGCCACGTCTTAAGCGGGCCGGCCCATTAAGTTTGCGGGCCGGGCCAGCCGACTTAGTTTGACCTGGTCAACTATATAGCCGGGCTGGTCCATTAGTTACGTGGGACGGGCCTAACCTCTAAGGTTGATCGGTCAAAACATTAATGGGCCGGCCCACTAAGCATGTGGGCCGGCCGAATGCACTCGTTTGACCGGTCAACGTGCAAAAGGGCCGGCCCAAAAAACATGTGGGACCCACTTTCCGTTATCGGGCCGCCCATTTACCAAGTAGGGTCCACCTTAAAGCAAGTGGGTCGGCCCAAGAAGTTATTGGGCCGCCCTATTAGCATGTGGGTCCCACTTTCCTCGCTATCTGGCCGGCCCATTTAGTACGTGGGGTCCATATTAGATCAAATGGGCCGGCCCACCAAGCCGTGGGCCGGCCAAAAGCACAGTGGGTCCCACTTTCCGTTAATGGGCCAGCCCATTTAGTATGTGGGGTCCACCATATAGCAAGTGGGCCGGCCCAACAAGATAGTGGGCCGGGCCAAAAACACAGGTGGGTCCCACTTTACAATTAAAGGGCAGGCCCATTTAGTATGTGGGGTCCACCATATAGCAAGTGGGCCGGCCCAACAAGATAGTGGGCCGGGCCGAAAGCACAGGTGGGTCCCACTTTCCAGTTAAAGGGCCGGCCCATTTTGTATGTGGGTCCACCATATAGCAAGTGGGCCGGCCCAACACACTAGTGGGCCGGGCCAAAAACACAGGTGGGTCCCACTTTCCTCTTAAAGGGCCGGCCCATTTAGTATGTGGGGTCCATCATGTAGCAAGTGGGTCGGCCCAACAAGACAGATGGGCCGGGCCAAAAGCACAGTGGGTCCCACTTTCCCGTTAACGGGCCAAGACACGATAAGTGAGCCGGCCCAAAATGTAAGTGGGTCCCACACTATCGTTAATGGGCCGGCCCAATCGTTAAAGGGCCCTGGTTGTTTGACTAGTCAACTTGCATTAAATTTCATGAGCCTAAAATCTGATATCAATGATACACACAATTACATACACAAATAAAATAACTAGGAAAATTACAAGGCAATTAATGTGCCCAAATAATAAAAATTACATAGAATCATTGAGGACTTCTATTAGCATCATCAATAACACGTTGACATTTGGCAATCGCCTTGATTGAATCTTGTGTACTCTTGGTCAACATATCGCCTACTGCACCTTAAAGCAGCAATACCATGTCTTTTATAAAGTACAGCCTTGAGATGTTCACTCGTTTGATGAAAAGAATGGTCTAGGTTGACTGGCTATGAGAGGATGCATCGAACAAAGATCAGAACTTTTTGTGGGCCTCTCTTCTAATGAAGATTGCTTCATCATAACTGCATTCTGATAATAATGCAAAAAGAGTTAAACGATGAACTATGCAAACATGTATTAAGCATTGTCGATATGAGATAGTCACAAGTACTAAGCGCAGTACTTACATTATATCATTGCATAGGCTCACGCCGAACCTTTTTTGCGCTCTATCTTCTACTAAGGACTTCTTCATTACAACTCGCATTATAGTAATATTGCAAACATAGTTACAACAAGTGAACTATTCAAACATTTATTATGCAATATAGATATAAGATAATAACAAGTTGCATAAATAAGACAATGTATGGAACTTGTACTAAGCGCACTTACATCATAATGTTGCACAGGTCGC
>NC_061509.1:83906351-83916936 GCF_022539505.1 Lolium rigidum | reverse complement strand
CACCCCTTAGAGGGCCGGCGCCCAACCCCCTCTCTCCCCAAACCCTAGCGGTCTCTCTCCTCCACCACATCCCGCACGCTTAAGCGAAGCTCCGCCGGATTTCTCCACCACCACCGACACCACGCCGTCGTGCTTTGTCGGATTAAAGAGGAGCTACTACTTCCGCTGCCCGCTGGAACGGGAGGTGGACGTCGTCTTCATCAACAACCGAACGTGTGACCGAGTACGGAGGTGCTGCCCGTTCGTGGCGCCGGAAGCGATCGTGATCAAGATCTTCTACGCGCTTTTGCAAGCGGCAAGTGAACGTCTACCGCAGCAACAAGAGCCTCATCTTGTAGGCTTTGGAATCTCTTCAAGGGTGAGACTCGATATCCCCTCGTTGCTACCGTCTTCTAGATTGCATCTTGGCTTGGATTGCGTGTTCGCGGTAGGAAATTTTTTGTTTTCTATGCAACGTTATCCTATACATGTCACTGTCCGGAACCAAAGGCCCCGAAGTGACAGAAATCGGGACAACCGGAGGGGATGGTAGTGATGTGAGGATCACATGTTTTCACGGAGTGTTAATGCTTTGCTCCGGTACTCTATTAAAAGGAGTACCTTAATATACAGTAGTTTCCCTTGAGGCCCGGCTGCCACCGGCTGGTAGGACAAAAGATGTTGTACAAGTTTCTCATTGCGAGCACGTACGACTATTATTGGAAAACATGCCTACATGATTAATGATCTTGATATTACTGTCTTAATGCTATTTCAATCCTATCAATTGCCCGATCGTAATTTGTTCACCCAACACTTGTTATTGGAGAGTTGCCACTAGTGTAGATAGCTGGGAACCCCGGTCCATCTTTCATCATCATATACTCGTTCTACATGTCAAGCTGTTTTACGGTGCCATTGCTCTCATATTACTACTACTCTACTGTCGTATTACTTGTTACTATTGCTCTCATATCACTGCTACTTTCACATCACCCTTGTTACTAGTGCTTTTCCAGGTGCAGCTGAATTGACAACTCATTTGTTAAGGCTTATAAGTATTCTTTACCTCCCCTTGTTTCGAATCAATAAATTTGGGTTTTACTTCCCTCGAAGACTGTTGCGATCCCCTATACTTGTGGGTCATCACTTGGTTTAGGAGATTTCGCAAGGAAGTTTGCTGCTTGGGTTTCCAACAAAGAAATGACCGTACCCTCTTCTTTAAGCATCACCAAGACAAGATTGTCATTTTGGTCGTATATGTGGATGATATTGTGGTTACAGGGAATGAAGATGAGGAGATTAGGAACTTAAAGAAAATGTTGGCGAAGTCTTTTGATGTCAAAGATCTTGGCTTCCTTCACTTCTTCCTGGGAATTGAAGTAGCTTACGGAGCTCAAGGTATCTATCTCTCTCAAAGGAAATATGTACTAGATCTTCTTGCTGAAACTGGGATGCTTGGAAGTAAACCTACTGCCACGCCAATTGAACCAAATCTTCGTATCACCAGAAATTCAGGGGAACCTGTTGATAGGGGGAGATATCATAGACTTGTGGGTCATTTAATCTATCTATCCTACACTAGACCTGACATTGCATATGCTGTAAGCCTGGTGAGTAGATATATGCATGATCCTCGATCAAATCATCTAGATGTCGTAAATAGAATTCTGCGGTATCTCAAAGGTTGTCGTGGAAAAGGAATTCTCTTTTCAAATCATGGACATTTAGAAGTAGAATGATTTACAGATGCTGATTGGGCTGGATGCTTGGATGATAGAAGATCCACGTCAGGTTATTGCACTTTTGTGGGTGGAAATCTAGTTAGTTGGAGAAGTAAGAAGCAAAGTGTTGTTGCTAGGTCCACAGCGAGAAGCGAACTGCGATCCATGGCTTCAGGTCTTTGCGAGTTACTATGGCTTCGATTGTTGTTAACTGAACTTCGGCTGTTCTGAGGAAGATCTCTCAAGCTCTACTGCGATAATCAGGCTGCAATCAATATTATAAACAATCCAGTTCATCATGATAGAACAATACATATTGAAATTGACAGGCATTTCATTAAGGAGAAGCTTGATGAGGGAGAACTCCGGGTAGGCTTTGTCAAAACGGGAGATCAGCTCGCTGATGTATTAACAAAGGTTGTGAGTGTTGTATCCTTTTCGAAGCTATGTGATAAGATGGGGCTCTTAGACATTTTCGCCCCATCTTGAGGGGGACTGTTGTAGGGACTTAGCTGCAGGATAGAAAAGAAAGAAGGGCTAAAGTGTAAAGTGAAAGTTGTATATGTTATATGTGAAAGGAATGGATCGGCTGTGTGAAGCTCCCAGAATATTCCCCATGTTCTTCCTCTCAAATCCCTAGAGCCCAAATCCAAGTTTCTCCAAATTACAACAGACCTCCCACCGTAGGTCATCTTAACCGCTCGAGCAACACAACAATAGCTCTAAGTTGGCAGCAGGGGAAGTTCAACATGAAGACCATCAAACATACCAGGAAGATGACTTACCAAGTGTTGCTGCAACCAAAATTTCACTCATCATTGGCTTCGTTGACGCGCTGGCCGCTACTCGGAATTCACACATCACCGACTAACCACCTGCCAAAAAACCACCTTCACCAACCACGAGACCATTCAACCGGAACCGGATCTCCAAAACGATGAACCAAGAGGAAAAAACACACGACTGGCAGCACCATCGTCTGCTCTGAGGAACCCTCAAACTAGGATTTCCCCCGAAGTGTAATAGGCAGGAAAAATGAGCTGCATAAATGCTGCCTCAAACGAGGTAACGACACATGTGGGCGCAGCCATCGTCAGCCCCAACCACTTCCAAGCTTGGCCTTCACCGTTAGACCCACCTCCCAACTAGGATCGGTTGTCCCACCTTGCATACCATTGTTGTCAACCACTTTGCCAGAGAGAATTCGACAAAGGTGCATCGGACCAATGTCATGAACAAATGGATGTGGAGACAAAGAAACAATCATGTGTCGCCCTTGTGCCTTGTTCCAATTATTCCCAAAACTTTCCATGGCAGGCGGAAATAGGCATCATAAGGACTGTGTCACCACCACGGATCGAGCGCTGCTAGTGTAGAGTTGAACCAACAGGACCCACGTGATGACGTAACCGATGGAACCCGAAACATCCTGAGAGACTTGTCAAACCGCCACACCTCTAGGAGAGGGGGCACATGCACCATCGTTAGTGAAGAACATGACCGCTTCTTCATGCTCACCACCATCAGCGAATGCCACGAGATCTATGTGAATGAAACTCTACCGCCTCAGTATGACACAACTACATATTCTTGCCGGAGGTGGGGGGGGGGGTGAGGACGAGAGGCAACGCTGCAACATAGCTGCTAGGGTTTCATGCAATCTTTGTACTACATATATAGTATTGTGATTTTGTCCCACCCATATGTCTTCTATAGAGAATAAGTATAAAAAAGAAAGAAAAAACTAGCCCGAGTTACGTCTATCCCACCCTAGCAAAATGGGTTTAATTCGCCACTAAGACTAAGGATTTGCATCTATGTGGTGCTTGTTTTCATGATTATATTTTGTTTCTCGCTGGATATTGGTTGGTATTGGGTTTTATGATGTGGGCCTTTTATTACAATGTGTTTATGATTCTTGGTATGAATGATCGAGCCAATGGTTTCTTGCTATATGAGTCCATAATTTAAAACTCTTACCTTATGAATGTTTCTTACATGCATCAGAAGGTCATCAACGTTACCTCGGTGAACTTGATGGGTTATATTGCATGTGGACTCATCAAATATGAGTGATTTTATTTGGATTGTTTATAGATTGGAATCCGATAGGACACATTTTCGTTACTACTTCTTTGGGTTTTCTCTCTTCTCTCGTATTCAATAAACACTATCCCCTAGCTTTGCAATGCTGCTCAATTTCCCTACCTCTACTAAACAAACCCCGCAAACAACAATACAGAGCGTTTCCGTCCATTCATCTCTTTGTATGTGCCTAGCTGAGATGAGTGATACCGACTAATAAACGTACTTGTTGGACCATGAGATGTGAAGATGAGCGAGAGTGATTGAAAGCTTGGTAGGAGAGACCGACAGAAGCTTATAGGTGGGACCAAGATAACATACATGAGTGAGACTGACTAAACTTTACACGTGGGACCATGAATATGAACATGGGTGTGACCGAAAATAAGTTTTCGAGAAAATCCTTGTGCGAAAATGATTAACATTAAAGAAATGGACGTGGGAGTTAGTAAGATAGTAATATGATATATCTCGAAACTTGAACCACAATAGTGCATTAAATAAAGCCCGACCTTTTTCCATCTAGGGTGAACACCCACCATAGCCAAGAAATTATCTGTCCCTCTCCTATTTAATTTGTAACTTTTCCATCCAGGCTACATAAGAGGTCTTACAATCACTTGGCTCAAAATACCTCCATCAACTTGTTGAATGCACACACTAATAAAAAGATAAGTCTTTCCCACGATGAGTCCTCCAATAGCAGGATGTCATGGCCTCTATCGTCTCCCTTGATCCACGAGGACCCCGACCACATCGAGTTCATGGAATGGAAGGCATTATCGAACAAGAGCGACAACAATGGCATAGATAGGGAAGATAATGACGAGGAAAACCCCTTTTTCATTGAGGGGAATGGACGATGGCAATGGAGTCATTTAGTTTGTAAAAACGTCACTCATTAATTGTATGGAAAAGTGTGCCAAGATTAAGATTTAACATGTGAAGAAGAAACGGAAGAAGCCGCTCAGATTTAACGCAAAACATGTATTTAAAGAAATTGTAAGTTGTGCTTCGTGGACTATTCAATGAACTATGTATTTGGTGTTTTATATGGGTTAGGTGCCACCCATGGAGTTTTATCAAAAAATAAAGATTTCACATATACCATGATAGGATGACATCAACTGGAAATGGTCATCAAGGTTTCAAAGAGCAAGTTAAAATAAGAATCTTGAGTGTATCATATTATGGAAGACGGGTGTCCATTTGGTGTTAACGCTTATGTGAACATGTTCCTAACTAGGGCTTGCCATATCGCAATATGGGATCCATTTATGAGTCTACACAAAGCGATCATGATCAAGAAATTGTTCCTACTTAAGACAATCATTAGCAACGTCATGTGCTCGAATGAAATGTTCAAGGATTAGTACACATTTTTCAGGTTTCCCTAGTTCTACTAGTCCCAAGGTGCTTGGCAGGAGACCGAGTTCCAGGTATGACAACTGTACTATCAAGAGGGGCTATCGGATGGGTAGCTTGAACACGTAGTCTGTTTTTTAGTCAATCTTTGGTGTTAGCTTCAAAACAATTAAAAGAATCATCGAAAATGAAGTCTGCATGAGAAACATATCATGTTTCCTGTGTGAGTGGCTTTTCTTGTGTTGGTCAATCTAGATTTTGGTGTAAGTCTAGAGATATTCTAGGGAAAACTAGTAACTTAGGTTTTGCATGGAGACTGAAACCGAAGGTTCCGTCTTGGTCCATTGAAATGACCCTAAGTCTCCCCGCGGGAAGATTTCCTATAAAGAGGGGTATTTTTCTTCATGAGTCGAGTGCTCGTAGATATTCAATTTTTAAAATTATTTTGAGCTCTCTCCTCCCCTAATTCTAGACCACAAATATAAGTCAGATAAAAAAGAATCCCCCCTGCTTATATGAGTCATTTGTTGGCAACCCCATTGTTCATCCCTTGTCCCATGTCTCCATATATATATATATATCATTATTTGCTATGGGTGTTATTGGAGAGAGAGAGAGGCATTTGATCTTTAGTGTTTTCTTGATTTGCATTAGTTGCATTTTTTTTGAGATGTCTATGTTGATTTGTTCAAGATATGGCTAGTGATAGCTTGTTAATCCTGGAGGCAACAATCTTATAGATGACTTGGAGGTCCTTTCCCTCAGGACCTCTTCATGTAGTTTGTGAAATAAGCCTAGGTTCCTCCTTCGTGGGGATTATGAAGTGGTTATGGAGAATCCATCCATATAGTGGAGGAAGAACCTAGACATACGGTGCAGACTCAAGGAAAATAAGGTGATCCTAGCTTCGCTTGCTTTCGTGGTCTTTCAGTCGATGGTATATCCTCATCTCTTCAACGAGAATTACATTCCTGGCGAGGAAGTGAGTACCATGATAAATCCTTGTCTCCTTGGGTCTTGGTTATTTATATATTTGAGCACTTTCACTTGTGCTTTTATATTTTTGTATCCATCATACTTGAAGTTATTTATCTTCCTATATACAAGTTCCTTTCAAAAAGCATTTTATATCTCGTACTCACCTTGTTTAGCTTATGTTCTTGGTACACATAGTTGATCCTAGCATATTTAGGATTTGTCCTAGAAAATTCATCTAGTTTATTTCTGCATTCATTCAATCCATAGTATTAATAAAACGCCAATTCACTCCTTCCCACTTTAGGTCACATCTAGGTCCTTTTAGTTGGCTATGAAAAATCAAGTTTGCACCATGTTGTGTTTCAGTTTGTACCTTTAGTATGCTAAATGTTCATTTGATAGGAAGGTTTCATTATAGGTGCAGAACCATTGAGCATAAAACTTTGGTATCTCTTAGGTAGAACTGCACATCTTTTTACTCTTTTTACTCACAGTTTTTTGATGCTAGTTTATTCGGTCCGGTATCTTTGGATGAGATCTTTTTAAACCTCTGGGCACTATGTTTTTGTGTCGACAGAAAACTACAATTTTGATCTAGAGCATCTGAGTATTTAAGCCTTGGACCTCCAATGTAATGTGATTCTTGATGCATTCTAGAAAACGCGATGCCTCGAAGTACTTAGCTAGTTCTTTCTTAGAAAGTACCTTTCATGCGCCGACCACTCATATTTTGAACTTGTCCAATAGCTCTAGGGACATTCTCCAGAATATATAGGCATGTTGATTTTCTGTTTAACAACCTGAATTATAAAGTATGTACATATTTCTTGTCGTTAACCCTTGACAGGCTAAGAAAAGTTGTGTGAGTTGAAAGATTTGAACCCCCGACCCTTTGCATCCTACTTGAAAAATTAAATCTAATATTTGTTTGAGATACTTAGTTCTTTGACCAATTCCCTCCAGATATTTTCCATGGTTCAAGCTCCAAGTGAACACTATATATTTTTATCTTTCGTAGGGTGTGTGCTTCCTAGATGCCCAGTTGTCACTTGGAAGCCTTAGGACTTCTGAATCTAAGAAGTTCGTGAAGGCTGACGATTTTCTACTGTGTGTGAAGATCTAGCATTACACTAGCACGAAACTACATTTCTGTGGCGAACATTTTGGACTTTATGTGGGGCATATCCCATGAGCTAGAAAAGTCACAACACTAAATTTTATTTCCGTGGCACATATCTACATGCGCCACATAATTCTCACATTTCTGTGACGCATCCACACGATATGCGAAGAAATCTCAAAAAAATAAAAAATAAATTAATTAATTAATTAAGGAAAAATAAAATAATCTGGAAAGAACCAGATATTTGAATTTTTTAACATCTAGTTACACTACGAAAATATCTCAAATGATATTGAAACTAGTTGAATGCCCGTGTGTTGCTACGGCTATATTTTTTCTTGCAACATATCAATACAATACAAGCAAAAATTCACATGCATGAAAAAGCCACATTATATTCTTAAAATCCAAAAGATTGCACCCCGTTTCAAGTAAATTTTGATAACTGATATAATTAGCGTCGTTTGAATATGAAATAAAACATTCACTAATTATTGTGTATTAACAAATATCTACTCATCGATGCTCCTTAGATATTGTTGTACAATGTTAAGGATATTTTATTCTGCTTCATTTTCATGGTACTTGAGCAAGCGTACCAAAAAAAACTCCTTTGTTCGTGAACATCCTGCAAAATAATGCTTTTTTATTAGCATGTATGTATAATTCACATGAAAATAAATGCAATGTAGGATACCCATCGTGCATATTGGATTAACCACTACTTTACAATCCCATTAGAGTATACTGTAAAAAATAACATGACCGATGCATTCCCATAGATGAATGCTTCATCGTTATCTTTAAAGGAACCAAGTAAAATGTTTATGTCTACTTTTAGAGATATTCACTTGTCTGGAAAAATATATCTAAGATGTTATGGTGAAGAGTTTGGAGGAAAATGTGAGAAGTTACTTAGCTCTCCTCTCTCATCTGAGAAATCATCCTAATTCACGCATACTTTGGTGGACTACAAATAAAGTTCACAAGACCTTTATCGTCAAGTAAAGCTTAAATGCAACTGCATAAGAAAATCATGCTACACATGTAAAACCCTCCCGATTGGAGCATCTGGCTCCTCCCAGCCTACTGGCTATGGGTACCAAGATGGTTGACAGTTAGAGAGAAGTCACATTCACACAGCAGGAAAATGATTTGCTAATTTGCCTGTGGCATTCCAGAAGCAATTCAATTATGCGCTAGCCTATGGGTCCATGGACAATTGGCTTGATTAAGCAATGTAAGAGACGTGCAGCTTGTTTTGGATAAATGGAAGCAGGACCTACCCAGCGATTTGTTGAACAAGTTGTTTTGTTACATGCCCGCATGCACATCATGGCCGATGAACAGTCAATGAGCGTTTTCCAGGACATGTAACAGGTTAATGGGTTTAAGGCGTAGTTTTTGGGACATGGCCTTGTATAGTCATCTATGGATCAGGCCAGAGGGGCATCATAGTAAGCGCGCTTCTATCTTGTCAGGAAGTATTCCATATCTCAAGTGTAGCACAAAATGTTGCACGCTGCGAATTCTGTTGTTGACAAGTGCAGAGCTCTCTCGATCGATCATCGATGTCTTGATCAGTTCGTTCTCGTGAAATAGTTACAAGCGGTAGTTACAAGAGGTTTTGTGTATACTTCACGTAACTACTGCAGTAAGTACATTGAAACCAGAAATGAAATCAACCAAAACGAAAGGTTGTGCATTGTTGTTACCTGGAGGGACGACCATCCCTTGTGGATGTCGGCGCGCTCGCTGTCGAACTCCCCGATGCATGCCTAGAGAACGCGCCGCCGCCCCATGGGGTCATAGAACGTAGAACTTGTCGTAGTTGTAGCGGAGCGTGATCCCCACATGGATTGCCGCATCGTTTAGCATCCACCTATCGGCCCCGACGCCGTAGGTGCTGAGGGCGCATTAGTCTTTCCGGTCGTCGTCGAGGGTGGTCTTGAGCAGGTGCGTCACTCCGGCCCCGGCGCTGGCTCGGCTAGGAGCTACACCTGCACGTCGTCCTTCTTGGAGCCAGTATAGAGCATCGCGATCCTGTCGTCGGGAAGGTGAGTCGCGGAGCTGGTCCACAAGCCATTGATCTCGTACCATCATGGCTTGGAGCTGCACATGGATTTGAGCAGACTGAACAAGATAGAAAAAATGGCGATGTCGACGTATATACCGTACAGTTCTGCTCCAGGTGGAAATGGAACGTCGTGTGCTACCGTTGCCACGACATCATTGTGTTGGTCCAGTCGTAGGCGTGGCCACCGCAGAGGAGCACCCGATCGGTGGACTTCTCGGGCACGCCCAACACCATGCCGCGGGTGTCTTCCAGCTCCACAACACGCCCCCTGCTGCGACCTCATCTCCGGGACGCGTGACATGCACATGGCCATCGTCACATTGTGGTCTGTGAACAACGAGCCCGAGAGAGAAAGAGCACTGATGTGGGCATTACCCTTCGGGTAACCAATATTATGCTACCTCCTATGGCCCAACCAGATGCCCATGAAGATTGTCTACGGACCAAGGTGGGCCGATACGTCGGTTCCAAAGAAGGATTCTTGATGAACAAGGCAAGAAGACAATAGACAAGGAAAGTTTAGACATAGAATCTTTGTAACTTAGTCGAACCCGGACAGAACTCTCGAGACCTGACCTGCAATATAAGGGCCAGGAGAGGGTCTGTCGAGGGACACACAATCACAACAGCTAGGTTCATCTCAAGTCTAGAGCTAGGTCATCAGAAATCTTAGCCTCTCGACGAGATCTTAGTCATAGCCTTCGGCTACCCCATTGTAACTCAATATATTCTATAATCAAGATCAGACAAGCAGGAAGTAAGGGTTTTACCTCATCAAGGGTAAATCTCTCTCCCTGTCTGTTTGGTATCCGATGTCTCGTGTCAGCCTGCAGGATTCCGTCAACCCTAAGCCCCAAAATGTGGCCATTGCCGAGGAGCACCCTCGTCAACTGGCGCCGTCTATGGGAAACCTATTGGCACAAGGCTCGTCATCGGCTGCTTCAGTCATGTCGTCCACAACTCCATCAGCATCGCCGATGTTATCATCGGCCCCTTCATCACCAAGCTCGGGGAACTCGATTCGATTCGGGTCCTTCGAGTTTACTCCGCACAATGACTCCTCTCGTTCGATCTTTTCGGATCTGCAAGGCGGGTTGGGTATGACGTTCGGGAGCGTCCACTACTGCATCAACACCGAGGGCATCCTTCGACTGCCCGATCCGCTCGCCTCCAACACAACAAGGACTCCGTCGTCATCGGCAGCGGGATCGACCGCATCGACTCCGGTCCCGGTCGGTCTATCGGCTGCACTAT
>NC_061509.1:83886584-83906251 GCF_022539505.1 Lolium rigidum | reverse complement strand
GCGTCAACACCAACATCTTCGCCGCCATCGACTCCGCGCCGTTCGACATCATCTATGTCTGTTGGATCCGATGACTCTATGTCGTCCGATCTGACATCGTACTATTGCCTCAACTGCGACACCAGACATGGATTGGGCTCGGATGACACGTCGTTCGTCTGCAATGCCAATTATTCTTCGGATGAGGAAAGTATCGACATCATCACTAGGACAGCTACCTGGAAGGTGGCACATCATCAGATCTATGCTATCCTCAACCCGGTCGACGAATATGAAGGAGAACGTACCTCGCGTGCCTGTCATAGGCGTCGCAACGTTGAAAACATCTCTAGTAACGATAATAGTGACTACACTATTACTGAGGAAGAGTGGGAAATTGCTCGTGCTGCTATAACCAATAATACTCGAATCCCTTCTAGAGCTTCGGTAGGGACTCTTAATGCGTATCATACTATCTTGGAAAGGAATCGAGTGCGATTGTCAAACGAGCAAGCAGATCTCGACCGACGCTGACACGCAGCCGATCAATCCAGTGAGTGACGTGGAGCGTCACATGTTAGTGCATCTCGTAGCAATCAAGGTTCAGGAAGATATCGACCAAGGATGCCTCGACTTTCGGAAGATGATGCAAGGGAGATAACTTCAAACTTGTCCAACTCCTTTATGACCATGGACACCACATGCATCAGGCCGAAAACTATCGAAGGAGCAACTGCCAACCTAGCAGCCTACTTGATCAACCACCAGCCGACACCCGATGGGCTCATGGCGCAAGCTCATCGAGGTGCTTTGGAAAGCCTTGCGATCCTTGGAGATAAGCTCGTCCCTAGGAAGGAGAAAACTACACATCAGGGCAGTGGGTCCAGGCATCGTTCGAAAGACGCTCGTGATGATATTACACAAAGCAGAATCGACAAAGCTCGACGATGATGTGCTGCAAGAGAAGGATATGATAGCGACGATTCCAAGGAAACTCAGGAATATGATGGTGAACTTCGAGGAGCCGATTGCTTAAGTTACAAGATTCGAGAGACAATGCCACCGAAAAGATTCAAGCCTACTCCCACTGATGCTGCCAAATATGACGGGCAGCAGGAGCCGAGGTTTTGGATAGACGATTACTTACAAATATTGATCTTACACAAGGGAAATCAAATAGAAGTGATGCAATGTCTGCAGCTTTACCTGAAAGATTCGGTACGAGCATGGCTGAGAGGCTCGTACAAGAGGCCGGTCGAAATCGAAGAACTACATCATTGTCAGCAGAAGCCGAAGGAATCAATGCGCACATACATCAGACATTTTACTAAGCTCCTAAACGCTGCCGAAGATGTTTCCGTCGATAGAGCGATTGATGCCTTCAGTGATGGCATCCGACGGGAATGTTATATCGAAGAACTTGGTCGAAAGAAGCCAAAAACCATCACCAAACTTATGGAGATTGCCAACAGTTGGGCTGATGGGGAAGATCATGTAAGGAAACCTCATCCAAGCAGTGATGATGAAGATGATGACCAGCAGAGGCATGAGTCAGGCCATCGACCTGATCGCCGTAAGAAGAGGAAAGACCGTGCATACGATGATACTAACATTGTATCTGCTAGGTATACCAATCAGCGAGATGATCGATATGATGATAGGCGTGATGATCGTCGAGACAGCAATCACAATAATTCAGGAGGAAATCGCGGCAATTACAGGGAGCGACCTTCAAGGGTCCCAGAATTACCTTTTGCTGAACAACTAAATGCTCTCTGTTACATACATGCATATATCGATCCCAAGGATAACACTAAGAACTCGAGTCATTTTCTCGGAGACTGTCGACAGTTTATTGAAGTGCAGAAGTTCTACGAAACAGGCAGGGGACAGCTGTAGCAGCCGAACCCGCCACCACCTCTGCCTCAGCACCAAGTTCAGCAAGTTCAAACCCATAATTCTAATGAAGCTTTTCCCCCACCACGGGGACAGATGAGCATGATTCGCAAAACTGGTGTTTCTAGAAGAGAGATGAAGAAGCTCACGCAAGAAATCAACCTCGCAGAAAGTACCATGGCGAATATTCCAGAATATGTCGACTGGTCGTCACAGAGCATCCTGTTTAGCAGGGCTAACCATCCGATGTCTATCCCAAAACCAGGTCATGCTGCCTTAGTAGTCGAAGCACAAATCAGAGGATTTAGTATGAGCAAAGTGTTCATGGTCTCATGGACAATGGAAGCGGATTAAATCTGATATTCGCAAGCACAGTCAAAAATATGGGCATCACAACCAAAATGTTAGAGGAAATCTGGAAAAGGCATCGCTGTCAGTCCTGAAACTGTCAAGGCAATCGTTGAATGGCTTCCTCCGAAGAATGTCAAGCAAGTGAGAAGTTTCCTCGGTTTGGCAACATACTGCCGCCGCTTTGTTGAGAATTTCTCCAAGGTCGCCAAGCCTCTTACAGATCTCCTGAAGAAAGACAAGAAGTTCCTTTGGTCTCCTCAATGTCAAGCAAGCTTTGACCTCCTCAAGCAGAAGCTCACTTCCACACCTGTCCTTGTTCTTCCAGATACTTCTAAACCTTTCCAGATATTCTGTGATGCCTCTCTTCATGGGCTAGGCGCCGTCCTCATGCAAGAATGTCAAGTTGTGGCGTATGCTTCTCGTCAGTTGAAAAAGCATGAACTCAACTATCCCACACATGATCTCGAGCTTGCAGCCGTTGTTTGTCCAGCATTTGCTTCTTCCCGGATAGGATCACGAAGTGGTGCTGTGAGATACGACAAGTCCTCCGGTTGTTCCTCGGCAAGCTTTAACAGGCAAGCATTTCCCCTATACTCCTGTCCCTGCAGGAGTCGCTCACCTATTTTATTTTTCCTTCTCCCTCATGCTATCCTATAGTTGCGTTCTTGTCACGTGTCCTATCCACTTGTTACCTCAAGCAGCCCATATTGCCACCACCACCTCCTACAGCTATTGTTTGGTTATCGAGTCTGCCCTTGCGAGTCGTAGTGCATGCTAGTGCTGTTTATATCTTGTTACCATTATTGTTATCTTATCGGGTTCTATGCTGGAAAGAATCATGGATACTTTAGTTGTTGATAATTGTTTAGCGGAGGCATCGGTGGGTCAGCTGATCATTTTATGTCAGCTCACTTGTGTTTCCTAAATATCTTAGGACCCCGAGTTCTTGTTATCTATTTCGAGATTGAGCGCTCTAACCACACGTGGGTATGCTTACCGGGTCTCCCCTCGACCACTGCCGGAATCTACAGCTTTGTCCAGTTGCCACAATTAGTTTGAACGTTTTGTTTTTCCCGGGCGTGCAAGCTTGTTTCTTTGTGGTCAGATGATATGATGTTACTTTTGGGGCCTTGTACCCCATTGTCTCTTGCACGTTCGTAGGTTGCGGTGCCACTGCGAAGTGGTCATCCCGCTGGGCACTGTCCACCTAGCACGCAGTCGCAATAGCTGAGTCCGCTTCGGAGGACGGCCGGATTCTGATACGGGTTTAACTTAGTTAGGTGGCTTCCTGGACATTGTTGTGGTGAAGGAGAGTGCGAGTCGTGATATCCACCTGTCGTAAGTGGATTGAGCGTGCGTGTGGGCACATTTGGGCACCCCTGCAGGGTTAAAATCTTATCGATAAGCCGTGTCCGCGGTTATGGATGACTTGGAGCTGTATGACTCGACCATAGACAACTTACACATGTTGTTTCAACACTAATAACTTGCATAGTAAGATAGAACAACTTAAATAATAAATGGTTAAAATTTGATAACCGTGTGAGTGCCTTTGTAAGTACTTCTTTGCGAAGGGGAACACATCGGTCGTGTTATGTTTGCAGAGTATAGAATTGTTAGTTATGCCTCTCTCCCTTCTCTGGTAGACGAATGTTGTAGAGTGTCTCTATAGGTTTTTAGTGCTTGCGCGCTGCCGCATAACCCCACCATATTGCCTATGACGTTCCTCTTGCGTCCTCTAAGTCCCCTGCGTGCCTCAAGTACAAAGGACGACTGGTTGACGAATGCTTATACGTCTTGAAGTCTTGTTAAGTATGAACTCGTAATTATTGCTGCTTCTACGGGACATAACCGGGCAGGTATGAAGATATGTTCAATGAAGACGACGTTAGCAAGGTTACCCTTCCGGCTTGGCCTGGGCAGGGTTATGGACGCCACTGGTTATCTTCAGGACTCTTAGTCCAATTTGTATCTTGTCCGTACTCGGACGTATTCGATCTTCGGTATGATTTGGATCTTTATATTGTATATTTGTATCTTGACTCGTTGGAGTCGTTGTTGTAATATACGTTTCTTGTGGGCTCTATTGTAATCCTGTTGTAATGTTACCGCTCGTGTTAATTCCTCTGGCATCACGTGTGAGATTCGTCGCGCACGTCGTGTCGGAGGGCGTCTCTGAATCGATATCGTGCGGATTTCGGCGGGATCGCTGGAATCCTCAGGGTACTGGTTCCGGGGCGTCACAAGTTGGTGTCAGAGCCAGGTTGACTTTCTTGAATCATGAGATTGTTGCAATAGGACTTGCGACTAAGGGCGTCAGCCATGACATTAGCTTTGCCTGGAGTGTAGCTGATAGACAGATCAAAATCCTTGATGGTTTCCATCCATCTCGTTTGACGGAGGTTCAAGTTGGGTTGGGTGAAGATCTATTTGAGACTCTTGTGGTCGGTGAAGATCTCACATTTGTTGCCCAACAAGTATTGGCGCCATGGCATTGTCCCTACTTTGCCAGCATATCCTCTTGGCAGAATTTCCTTGAATATCGTCTTCGGGAAACCCGACAATTTCAGGAAAGAAAGGGTCGAGTTTGAGGTAGTGAACTAGAAATCACAGTATCATGCTATACTCTAGAGACCAGCTTATGCCAAGTTCATGGTTGTGCCACATTATGCATATCTAAAGTTCAAAATGCCAGACAACAATGAGACCAATATCATAGTCCATGGAAGTTTCTCTCGCTCGGATAATTGCGATCGTGAGTTTCAGAAGATTGTTGCTAAGTTTGGAGTAAAGCAGGAAACTATCGACTTTCCCTCTAAGCAATTAGCCTATCGAGACAAAGATTCCAAGTTTAAGGAGGATGACAACATTAAGAAGTCGAAGAAGAAACCGGATGATCCAGCAATGGAAGTTCAAGCTAGTGCACCTTTGGCAGTTGATTATAAGGTTTCAGTCGAAGGTGCTAATACTCTGGCGATAATCGCAAGTACTCCTAAGGAAACCATCGACGCCGCTCCAGAAATCATCGACACCTCGAGAGCTATCGGCTCCTTAGGCGCGGATCAAGACAAGAAGGACCCTCCTCTTATTTAAAGAAGACGAGCGGTGACATGCATCTTTATTTTTCATAGAAATTTACTTTCAATAAGATTTTTTTAGCCATAGCAGTATTAGCTTATCTTATCATCATTATTTAATAAAGACCCAAGTTTCGTTTACTCGAGTATTGAGTTGATTCGGGACACCCAAACAATTTTCTCAAGATTATTTCGCATAATACCGCAAACATTGACTTCAACAAGTGAACTCGATAAAAAAGATCGAGGGTCGCTTGTAATGATTATACCCGAAATTATCATTTAAAGCCTCGGAAAAAATACGAGCGCTGCAATGGATGGTAATCGAGAGGACTTACAACAATATACAATTATCCTTTGCTGAAGCCTCGGGGAACATGCGAGTGCTGCTGATGGCAAGGATAAAACTACTTATGAAAGGCCCATGCCGGTACATCGAAAAAGGAGGTACTAAGAGCAACGGAGTCGATGGTAGGCATAGTTCCCTGGATTTGCTCGGGGGCTATCGCCAAAACATACATCATCGGTTGAGGCAAAGTTGCGATTACTACGAGTTCATCGAACCCGCAACATGAGCTAATCACTCAAAGAATTTACCACAATAACTTTCGTAAAAAAGCATCACAATACCGATGCCTACAAAAGGCTAAGAGCATCAAGATTTGCATCTTAGTCAACAAATATTTGCCACCGGCATTTGAAGATAAATTGTGAGGAAGTGATATTTTGCCAAAAGTTGCAAATATGACGTCTCTAACAGATTTAAGATTGAATAAAGTTACATTGTACACATGAATGATTATATACCTAATGCACCCGAATATTCGAGTGCAACAAATATCGAATGAATAAAGCTGTTATTACAATAGAAGTACAAACATCATCAAAGTTATTCTTATGGAATTTCTAGTGGGACATCTGCTTTCGAGCTATCTTCCAGCCTATCAATTACAATAAAAGTAGGGACCTTCACAGTAGGATAAAATCGACTTACATCGCCATCAACATTTGCAATTGCCATCAAGTACAAGGAAGGATGATGCGACAACACAAAGGCAAAAGCTGATTCGGCTCCTACGAGAAGCTGGAAGCGAACTAACTTACGAACCTTCTTGGCATTATTAAACTTCGACATCAAAGTTAGCAATGTTGGAGGAATTTCATTCAGCAAATACATCGTCTTCGATATCATCTTTAAGCCAGTATTGTCAAAAAATCGATGCACTTGTTGCACTCGATCTTGAAACTTTGCGATGGTTGCAGCCTTCAATTGATTCTTCCAGAAGACTTCATCGAAATGTGCCAAATTGGTTAAGGCATCTACACGTTCGTGCACTCGCTTGTTTTCTTCTGATAAATTCAGAGCTATGACTGACAAAAGCAATGACAAAGATGAAATCAGAGAGAAATTATCAACAACATCGAAGAAAACAAAAAAGGAATAGGCACTTACAGTGCAAGCTTTTTGTTGCTCTTTGCAGTTCACTCAGTGCATATCATTCTGCATCAATAGCCAGCTCGCCTTTCTTCTTTATAATAGCAGCCATGGCGTGGATACCACACATATCTTTTTCCATTTGAAGAATGCGAGCCTTCATGCGATGAAGCCGATCACTTTCAGAATCACCAGCCAAAGAACGTTCGACAAGAGAAGGTATAGGATTCACCTGCAAAATACATCATCAAGTGTGTCAAGGAAAATACAATATCAATTGTTTTCGCTCCCATCGGGAGCATGCATCCAAAAGCCAGGAACGTCACAATTGAACAGGGAAAAGCTGGCAACATTGCTAGCAGGAATTCATTACAACCAAAAGGCCTTAGAAAAAGGCATTGTTTGAGCCAAACAGTAATATTACAACTTGACAAAGGAAAGTTCAGGGAGCTTGAGTCTATGTCGATAAACTTGGGCCAGTTCTTCCAGCAGTAGATTTGTTGGCCGATACTAATTCAAGAAGCTACAGTGCGCATTTGCACGCTGATACTTTGAAAAGGCTTAGATCGATAGCTTGCCCATCTTAATCCTTTGGCAGCTCCTTCGTCATCAGCTCCATATCGGCTTTAAAGCCGTGCCCCATCATAAGCTGGAAAGCAAGGAGAGCGCCGTAGGTACGTGAGGTACGTTTGAATACCTTGATTGTGCCTTCGGTGTCAATGGCGAAAGTGTCCGTCAGCTGCTCCAGTGACTTCTCTTGATTGGCTTTCGGAAAGATCATGGCATGAAGCCTCGACATAACTCTCTTGTTCTTCTGGAGAAGAGCTCGTATGAGGTCGCCGGACTCGATTGCCATAGACAGAGCATCGGCAGAAGAATTATCTGGGAGCTTTCCCTTAGAACCAGCAGGAATATCGGCAGCTTCTGTAGAAGATAAGCAGTGAAAGTTCTTTGAAGAAGTCGATTGCACCTCGTCCTGAAGTCAAGCCTTATCGGCTTCGAGTGAAGAGAACTGGGAGGCGAAACCCTTCAAAATAGTGATGGCCGTTTGAATGCCCTATAAAAAGGAAAAGAAGACAAAATCAAAGTTAGAAACCTTCTAATAACAATGTATCTTTTGAAGTCCACACTCGATAGCAAGCAGTCGAATGTAGACTCGGGGGCTGGTAGAAGGAGAAACGGCAGCAGTAGCTGCCGAAGGAATCTCTTTCCCCTTTGAAAGGGAAGAGGCAGTTCAAGGTTGAGCAGCCATAGCTGCTGGCAGAGCAGAAGCTTCGGAAGCTGTGGGAGTTGGCCTGTTGGGCTCGCCTTTGCCTTCTTCGAAGGAGGCTCTATAAAGCCTTCGTCGCTATAGGCATATAAATCATTCAGAATGAGTAGACGAATGCAGAGCAACTTTGGGAACAATGGAAGAAAATAACAAGTCGAGCAGATCGTCCTCATCCGCAAAGCCTCTAGAAGGTCTCTTCAGGGGTTGTGCGCTGGTTTTCTCCGGAGCTGCGTCAACAAAGGGAGCATGATCATCATCATTGTCATGATTCGACTCCACTGTATCACTTAAGTCATCAGCGAAGGATCTATGATCTGTAGAAAAAGCTTCAAGATTGACATGATCATTGTCTTCATCTTCAAGAACTTCATTTCTTCAGCACATGATTCTATGTTGATAGTAGAATAACCCTCTTCAAGGTTTTCTTCCGACACATTCCGAAAGTATTTGGTAGTTGATGGAACCTATCAGTTTAGATGAGGATTTAATAAAGGGAAGCAAAGTATATCGAGTGCAAATATTAGTATGAACAGGGAAGAGATTCACCTCATTTGGTGGATGATCAAAGTCATAAGGCTCCTGAAGGGCCAGAAGTGGAATCGAGTCCTCTTGACTAAAATGAGTCAAACGTCTAACTTCATCCAGTAGTTACTTCTCAGACAACTCTGCAACATTGACTCTAGTTTCCTCCTTAGGACCCAAATATAACCAAATCTGGTGGGCTCTGGACATAATTGGTTGGATGCGGCATTTCAGGAAAACAGCCACAATTTCAGTGCCCGTCATAGTTTGGCCATAAGATTCCTTAATCCAAAGAATTCTATCAAACAATTTGTCGAATACAGGCTTTTCTTTGGATGTCAATATATTCTTTCAAGATTTTTTTGGCACAGCTTCAAGGACATCGACAAACTTTGGCAGACGCATATTAGCTGCCGATGACTCTTTGAGGTAGAACCACTTCAATCTCCACCCCTGAACTGATTCTATCATTGGGAAATTGAAGTAATTCGCCTCCTTGCGGAAAATGAACCCAACTCCACCGGTGTCGAGGGTACTCCTCAGCAATGCCTACCTTTTGGGGCTTAGGGTTGACGGAATCCTGCAGGCTGACACGAGACATCGGATACCAAACAAACGGGGAGAGAGATTTATCTAGGTTCGGGGCCCTCAATGAGGTAAAACCTTACTTCCTGCTTGTCTGATCTTGATTATCAAAATTATCGGGTTACAATGAGGTAGCCGAAGGCTAAGACTAAAATTTCATCGAGAGGCTAAGATTACTTTTGACCTAACTCTAGATTTGCGGTGATTATGGCTATGTTGATTGTGTCCCTCGGCAGACCCTCTCCTGGCCCTTATATTGTGAGCCAGGTCTCGAGAGTTCTGTCTGGGTACGACTAGGTTAGAAAGAGTCCTACATATAGAATTTCCTTGTTCTTCGTATTCTTGCCTTGTTCTTCAAGTATATTTCTTCGGAACCGTCGTAGCGGCCCACCTTGGTCGGGGGAGTATCTTCACGGGCCCCTGGTTGGGTCGTAAGAGGTAACATAATACGGTTTACTCGAAGGGTAATGCCCACATCAGTAGCCCCCAAGTGACTGGCCGAAGTAAAGCTTCGGGCAGGGACTAAAGCTGTCTTCTGTCGAACGTCCATAAATCTTCGGAAGACCTTGATTTCTTCGAAAAAGCTCCATTTTTATCGGGTGCACGTCCAGCGTTCCCGATGGGAGTAGCCCCCGAGTCTAGGCACGGATGCTTGCAACCGTGTGTAGACTCAAGTTGTACCACTCGAATATTTTCAGCTGCCGATATGTTTTTGCAAGCTATGGCAATCATCCGATATCTTTTGTATATCGGGTCTTCAATAACTTCAAGTAAAATCACGCCAATTAATAGCATGTAAAGGATTTGAGTAATGTGCCCAGCTTTACTCGATACATTGATACTGGTTAACCGCCAATGGCAAAACAACATTACTCTACTCAGAATCAAGTCCCCGTGCATGATTCTGGGTCTTCTGAAACCTTCGATTCCATAATTTGTATCGGGTGAGCGACCAGCGCTCCCGATGAGAGTAGCCCCCGAGTCTAGGCACGGATGCTCGCAACCGTGTGTAGACTCAAGTTGTACTACTCGAATGTTGTAGACTTCTTCGGATGCTTCACCAGGAGCCGATGCTTTTCATGAAATCACTAATGACGTGGCCTCTGCGGCGGTTCGATTGATAGGACATGACCTGATGGGCCCACCCTACTTCTGTGCGGTCAGTTAGGAAATGACTAGTCCTTGCGCGTTGACCGAGGCACCTCCTCTATTTCCGCATGTAGTGGGAATAATGGGCCGCCGGTTTACCTCTCCTTGTTGACACGTGTACGATTGGATTCTTGCCCAGCATCATCCCATGATGCCAAAATAACGGCCACGATCTCATGTTATTCCTTGTTATAAATGGGGAACCTTTTCATGTTTTCACTTTTTACGCCTCCATACTGCTCATCTTGTTTACTTGCCTCCTCCTTGCCATTGCCTCTGCTTCTACGAGCTCAGCGACCATGGGCAAGAAGAAGGGATCCGTCGGCTCCAGTGCCACCACAGGCGCAGCCAGGGTTGGTCTTGACTGGAGTGTGTTCACCATCTCCAAGCGTGAAGAGAACAAGATGAGGTCACTCGGCCTCATCTCATCTGTCGAATCTGACTTTGCTCATCCAGGTTCTGCCTCTCGTCCAAGGCCTTCGAAAGGCTTTACTGTTATGTTTGCTACCTTTCTGTATCGCGGGCTTTCTCTCACTGCCCATGAATTTCTCCGCTCTCTCCTCTTTTTCCATCGGATTCAGCTTTGGCAGCTGACTCCCAATTCCATTCTCCACCTTTCGATCTTCATCACCTTGTGTGAGGCTTTCCTCGGCATCGACCCCCATTGGGGCTTGTGGAGGAAGATTTTCTATGTCAAGCGCCATAATGGCAATGATGGCCCTCCCGTGGTTGGCGCCGTTGGCTTCGTTGTCAGGAAGGAGGTCAACTATTTTAACTTCCCGATGAGGGAGTCAGTCCAAGGCTAGCGACATAAGTGGTTTTCTCTTCGAGATATTCCAGTACCAGAACGGCGCTCCAACCTGCCACCATTCGAAGATGTTCTTGCTGCCGTGCCGAAGAAATCTTGGCAAAACACTCTGACTGGTGAAGAAAGCGCAACAGCTGATCAACTGTGCAAAAAGGTCTTGGATCTAAAGAATGCAGGGGGTCAGACGATGTGCGGCACTGAAGTGGTCTCAGTGTTCCTGAAGTGTTGCGTGCAGCCAGCGGTGTCAAGGGCTCATCAACTCTGGTTGTACACTGGTGTAACAGACAAATCGAGGATCAACCCAACTGATTGATCTGAGGATGATCTTCGAGATGAAGTGCGGCGTCTAACTTGCCTCAGCTAGAAGGACATCAGAGTTATGACTTCTGCCCACCCCCTCTCGATCTTAAGCACCTTCCTTCTAAGGTAATTTTTATTTGTCTTTGCATCCGATGTTATTTTTGTTTTTTCTGAATCTAAGATTCTCTGCCTTTCTTTCGATAGGCTTCTACTGTTGCTCAATGCTATCCACCTACACCCGAAAGTGGAGTAGCCCCAGAAGATGATGATGCTTCTGAAGAGACTGAAGATGATCAGAACGTTCTAGAGGATAGCGATGCTCCGGGTGATGAAGTCCCCAAAGATGATGCACATGTCAAATCCATGCGTCGCAGGAAGATTAATGAAGACCTGATAGCAACGGTGGAATAGAGTCCTAGCGGATGAGACGATGACGATGCTGAATGGATCGTAGAGAACAAGAGGGGGGGGTGAATGGCGCTACGACAAGTTTTAGTCTTTTTCAATTTTTAGGCAACGGAAGGTAAAGGTGTGAACTTTAGCAATAGGGGTGATCCTACAATGAATATCGGTCAAGTGCAACAAGTAAAGGAATCAACAAGATAATGAGAGTAAGGAGCGAGACAACCGGGGGGCGCGAGGCGAGTCGAGGTTTGTTTCCCGCAGTTCCTTCCACTAAAGGAAGTACGTCTGCGTTGAGGAGGTGCTAGTCTCACACAAGAGACTAGACGGCTGATGCGTGTAGCTGACACGTCCGTTGGGAACCCCAAGAGGAAGGTGTGATGCGCACAGCGGCAAGTTTCCCTTAGTTAGAAACCAAGGTTTAATCGAACCAGTAGGAGTCAAGAAGCACGTTGAAGGTTGATGGCGGCGGGATGTAGTGCGGCGCAACACCAGAGATTCCGACGCCAACGTGGAACCTGCACAACACAACCAAAGTACTTTGCCCCAACGAAACGAGTGAGGTTGTCAATCTCACCGGCTTGCTGTAACAAAGGATTAACCGTATTGTGTGGAAGATGATTGTTTGCAAGAAAACAGTAAAAAACAAGTATTGCAGCAGATTTGTATTTCGGTATAAAAGAATGGACCGGGGTCCACGGTTCACTAGAGGTGTCTCTCCCATAAGATAAAAGCATGTTGGGTGAACAAATTACAGTCGGGCAATTGACAAATAGAGAGAGCATAACAATGCACATACATGTCATGATAAATATAGTGAGATTTAATTGGGCATTACGACAAAGTACATAGACCGCCATAAAGCTGCATCTATGCCTAAAAAGTCCACCTTCAGGTTATCATCCGAACCCCCTCCAGTATTAAGTTGCTAACAATAGACAATTGCATTAAGTATTGCGCGTAATGTAATCAATAACTACATCCTCGGACATAGCATCAATGTTTTATCCCTAGTGGCAACAGCACATCCATAACCTTAGGGGTTTCTGTCACTCCCCCCATTCACGGAGACATGAACCCACTATCGAGCATAAATACTCCCTCTTGGAGTTACTAGCATCAACTTGGCCGAGCCTCTACTAATAACGGAGAGCATGCAAGATCATAAACAACACATAGGTAATAACTTGATAATTAACATAACATAGTATTCTCTATCCATCGGATCCCGACAAACACAACATATAGCATTACGGATAGATGATCTTGATCATGTTAGGCAGCTCACAAGATCCAACAATGAAGCACAATGAGGAGAAGACAACCATCTAGCTACTGCTATGGACCCATAGTCCAGGGGTGAACTACTCACTCATCACTCCGGAGGCGACCATGGCGGTGAAGAGTCCTCCGGGAGATGAATCCCCTCTCCGGCAGGGTGCCGGAGGAGATCTCCGAATCCCCCGAGATGGGATTGGCGGCGGCGGCGTCTGCGGAAGGTTTTCCGTATCGTGGTTCTCGGTGCCGGGGGTTTCGCGACGGAGGCTTTAAGTAGGCGGAAGGGCAACGCGGGGGCCACACGAGGGCCCCACACCACGGGTCGGCGCGGCCGGGGCCGGGCCGCGCCGCCCTATGGTGGCGGCGCCTCGTGGCCCCACTTCGACTCCTCTTCGGTCTTCCGGAAGCTTCGTGGCAAAATAGGACCCCGGGCGTTGATTTCGTCCAATTCCGAGAATATTTCGTTACTAGGATTTCTGAAACCAAAAACAGCAGAAAACAGACAATCGGCTCTTCGGCATCTTGTTAATAGGTTAGTTCCAGAAAATGCACGAATATGACATAAAGTGTGCATAAAACATGTAGATATCATCAATAATGTGGCATGGAACATAAGAAATTATCGATACGTCGGAGACATATCAGCATCCCCAAGCTTAGTTCTGCTCGTCCCGAGCAGGTAAAACGATAACAAAGATAATTTACTGAAGTGACATGCCATCATAACCTTGATCATACTATTTGTAAACATATGTAATGAATGCAGCGATCAAAACAATGGTAATGACATGAGTAAACAAGTGAATCATAAAGCAAAGACTTTTCATGAATAGTACTTCAAGACAAGCATCAATAAGTCTTGCATAAGAGTTAACTCATAAAGCAATAAATCAAAGTAAAGGTATTGAAGCAACACAAAGGAAGATTAAGTTTCAGCGGTTGCTTTCAACTTGTAACATGTATATCTCATGGATAATTGTCAACATAGAGTAATATAACAAGTGCAATATGCAAGTATGTAGGAATCAATGCACAGTTCACACAAGTGTTTGCTTCTTGAGGTGGAGAGAGATAGGTGAACTGACTCAACATAAAAGTAAAAAGAATGGTCCTTCAAAGAGGAAAGCATCGATTGCTATATTTGTGCTAGAGCTTTTATTTTGAAAACATGAAACAATTTTGTCAACGGTAGTAATAAAGCATATGAGTTATGTAAATTATATCCTACAAGTTGCAAGCCTCATGCATAGTATACTAATAGTGCCCGCACCTTGTCCTAATTAGCTTGGACTACCGGATCATCGCAATACACATGTTTTAACCAAGTGTCACAATGGGGTACCTCCATGCCGCCTGTACAAAGGTCTAAGGAGAAAGCTCGCATTTTGGATTTCTCGCTTTTGATTATTCTCAACTTAGACATCCATACCGGGACAACATGGACAACAGATAATGGACTCCTCTTTAATGCATAAGCATGTGGCAACAATTATTATTCTCATATGAGATTGAGGATATATGTCCAAAACTGAAACTTCCACCATGAATCATGGCTTTAGTTAGCGGCCCAATGTTCTTCTCTAACAATATGCATGCTCCAACCATTAAGGTGGTAGATCTCTCTTACTTCGGACAAGACGGACATGCATAGCAACTCACATGATATTCAACAAAGAATAGTTGATGGCGTCCCCGAAACATGGTTATCGCACAACAAGCAACTTAATAAGAGATAAAGTGCATAAGTACATATTCAATACCACAATAGTTTTTAAGCTATTTGTCCCATGAGCTATATATTGTAAAGGTGAATGATGGAATTTTAAAGGTAGCACTCAAGCAATTTACTTTGGAATGGCGGATAAATACCATGTAGTAGGTAGGTATGGTGGACACAAATGGCATAGTGGTTGGCTCAAGTATTTTGGATGCATGAGAAGTATTCCCTCTCGATACAAGGTTTAGGCTAGCAAGGTTATTTGAAACAAACACAAGGATGAACGGTGCAGCAAAACTCACATAAAAGACATATTGTAAACATTATAAGACTCTACACCGTCTTCCTTGTTGTTCAAAACTCAATACTAGATATTATCTAGACTCTAGAGAAACCAAATATGCAAACCAAATTAGCAAGCTCTAAGTGTTTCTTCATTAATGGGTGCAAAGTATATGATGCAAGAGCTTAAAAATGAGCACAACAATTGCCAAGTATCAAATTATCCAAGACATTTTAGAATTACTACATGTAGCATTTTCCAATTCCAACCATATAACAATTTAACGAAGAAGAAACTTCGCCATGAATACTATGAGTAAAGCCTAAGGACATACTTGTCCATATGCTACAGCGGAGCGTGTCTCTCTCCCACAAAGTGAATGCTAGGATCCATTTTATTCAAACAAAACAAAAAACAAAAACAAACCGACGCTCCAAGCAAAGTACATAAGATGTGGCCGAATAAAAATATAGTTTCGGGGGAGGAACCTGATAATGTTGTCGATGAAGAAGGGGATGCCTTGGGCATCCCCAAGCTTAGACGCTTGAGTCTTCTTAGAATATGCAGGGGTGAACCACCGGGGCATCCCCAAGCTTAGAGCTTTCACTCTCCTTGATCATATTGTATCATACTCCTCTCTTGATCCTTGAAAACTTCCTCCACACCAAACTCGAAACAACTCATTAGAGGGTTAGTGCACAATAAAAATTAACATGTTCAGAGGTGACACAATCATTCTTAACACTTCTGGACATTGCATAAAGCTACTGGACATTAATGGATCAAAGAAATTCATCCAACATAGCAAAAGAGGCAATGCGAAATAAAAGGCAGAATCTGTCAAAACAGAACAGTCCGTAAAGATGGATTTAATTGAGGCACCAGACTTGCTCAAATGAAAATGCCCAAATTGAATGAAAGTTGCGTACATATCTGAGGATCACTCACGTAAATTGGCTTAATTTTCTGAGTTACCTACAGAGAATTATATCCAGATTCGTGACGACAAAGAAATCTGTTTCTGCGCGAGTAATCCAAATCTAGTATTCACTTTACTATCAAAGACTTTACTTGGCACAACAAAACATCAAAACTAAGATAAGGAGAGGTTGCTACAGTAGTAAACAACTTCCAAGACTCAAATATAAAACAAAAATACTGTAGTAAAAACATGGGTTGTCTCCCATAAGCGCTTTTCTTTAACGCCTTTCAGCTAGGCGCAGAAAGTGTATATCAAGTATTATCAAAGGGTGGTGCATCTACAGCGTAATTTGTTCTAATAATAGAATCATAAGGTAACTTCATTCTCTTTCTAGGGAAGTGTTCCATACCTTTCTTGAGAGGAAATTGATATTTAATATTACCTTCCTTCATATCAATAGTAGCACCAACGGTTCGAAGAAAAGGTCTTCCCAATATAATGGGACAAGATGCATTGCATTCAATATCCAAGACAACAAAATCAACGGGGACAAGGTTATTGTTAACCATAATATGAACATTATCAATTCTCCCCAAAGGTTTCTTTTTAGCATTATCAGCGAGATTAACATCCGGATAACGAGTTTTTCAATGGTGGCAAGTCAAGCATATCATAGACTTTCTTAGGCATAACGAAATACTTGCACCAAGATCACATAAAGCATTACAATAAAAATCATTGACCCTCATTTTAATGATGGGCTCCCAACCATCCTCTAGCTTTCTAGGAATAGAAGTTTCAAGTTTTAGTTTCTCTTCTCTAGCTTTTATGAGAGCATTTGTAATATGTTTTGTGAAAGCCAAGTTTACAGCGCTAGCATTGGGACTCTTAGCAAGTTTTTGTAAGAACTTTATAACTTCAGAGATGTGGCAATCATCAAAATCTAAATCATTACAATCTAAAGCAATGGGATTATCATCCCCAAGGTTGGAAAAAATTTCAGCGGTTTTATCACGAGCGGTTTCAGCGGTTTTAGCGGTTTCGGGTAATTTTGCGCGCTTTGCACTAGGAGTAGAAACATTGCCAACACCAATTATTTTATCATTGATAGTAGGAGGTGCAGCAACATGTGAATCATTAGCATTGCTAGTGGTGGTAATAGTCCAAACTTTAGCTACATTTTTCTCTTTAGCTAGTTTTTCATTTTCTTCTCTATCCCACCTAGCACGCAGTTCAGCCATTAATCTTATATTCTCATTAATTCTAACTTGGATGGCATTTGCTGTAGTAACAATTTTATTTTCAATATCCCTATTAGGCATAACTTTCGATTTCAAAAGATCAACATCGGAGGCAAGACTATCAACCTTAGAAGCGAGAATATCAATTTTATTGAGCTTTTCCTCAACAGATTTGTTAAAGGCAGTTTGTGTACTAATAAATTCTTTAAGCATAGCTTCAAGTCCAGGGGGTGTATTCCTATTATTGTTGTAAGAATTCCCATAAGAATTAGCATAACCGTTACCATTATTATAAGGATATGGCCTATAGTTATTACTAGAATTGTTCAGATAAGCATTGTTGTTGAAATTATTATTTTTAATGAAGTTTACATCAACATGTTCTTCTTGGGCAACCAATGAAGCTAACGGAACATTATTAGGATCAACATTAGTCCTATCATTCACAAGCATAGACATAATAGTATCAATCTTATCATTCAAGGAAGAGGATTCTTCAACAGAATTTACCTTCTTACCTTGTGGAGCTCTTTCCGTGTGCCATTCAGAGTAATTAACCATCATATTATCAAGGAGCTTTGTTGCTTCACCAAGAGTGATGGACATAAAGGTACCTCCAGCAGCTGAATCCAATAAATTCCGCGAAGAAAAGTTCAGTCCTGCATAAAAGGTTTGGATGATCATCCAAGTAGTCGAGTCCATGGGTTGGGCAATTTTTAACCAAAGATTTCATTCTTTCCCAAGCTTGAGCAACATGTTCATTATCCAATTGTTTAAAATTCATTATGCTACTCCTCAAAGATATAATTTTAGCAGGGGGATAATATCTACCAATAAAAGCATCCTTGCATTTAGTCCATGAATCAATACTATTCTTAGGCGAGAGATAGCAACCAATCTTTAGCTCTTCCTCTTAATGAGAAAGGAAACAATTTCAATTTAATAATATCACCATCTACATCTTTATACTTTTGCATTTCACACAATTCAACAAAATTATTGAGATGGGCAGCGGCATCATCGGAACTAACACCGAGAAAATTGCTCTCTCATGACAAGATTCGGTAAAGCAGGTTTAATTTCAAAGAATTCTGCTGTAGTAGCAGGTGGAGCAATAGGTGTGCATAGGAAATCATTATTATTTGTGGTTGTGAAGTCACACAACTTAGTATTTTCAGGGGTGGCCATTTTAGCAGTAGTAAATAAAGCAAACTAGATAAAGTAAATGCAAGTAACTAATTTTTTTGTGTTTTCGATATAGAGTGCAAGACAGTAAATAAAGTAAAACTAGCAACTAATTTTTTTGTGTTTTGATATAATGCAGCAAACAAAGTAGTAAATAAAATAAAGCAAGACAAAAACAAAGTAAAGAGATTGGGAAGTGGAGACTCCCCTTGCGGCGTGTCTTGATCTCCCCGGCAACGGCGCCGGAAATTTGCTTGATGCGTGTAGCTGACACGTCCGTTGGGAACCCCAAGAGGAAGGTGTGATGCGCACGGCGGCAAGTTTCCCTCGATTAGAAACCAAGGTTTAATCGAACCGGTAGGAGTCAAGAAGCACGTTGAAGGTTGATGGCGGCGGGATGTAGTGCGGCGCAACACCGGAGATTCCGGCGCCAACGTGGAACCTGCACAACACAACCAAAGTACTTTGCCCCAACGAAACGGTGAGGTTGTCAATCTCACCGGCTTGCTGTAACAAAGGATTAACCGTATTGTGTGGAAGATGATTGTTTGCAAGAAAACGGTAAAAAACAAGTATTGCGGCAGATTTGTATTTCGGTATAAAAGAATGGATCGGGGTCCACGGTTCACTAGAGGTGTCTCTCCCATAAGATAAAAGCATGTTGGGTGAACAAATTACAGTCGGGCAATTGACAAATAGAGAGAGCATAACAATGCACATACATGTCATGATAAATATAGTGAGATTTAATTGGGCATTACGACAAAGTACATAGACCGCCATCCAGCTGCATCTATGCCTAAAAAGTCCACCTTCAGGTTATCATCCGAACCCCCTCCAGTATTAAGTTGCTAACAACGAGACAATTGCATTAAGTATTGCGCGTAATGTAATCAATAACTACATCCTCGGACATAGCATCAATGTTTTATCCCTAGTGGCAACAGCACATCCATAACCTTAGGGGTTTCTGTCACTCCCCAGATTCACGGAGACATGAACCCACTATCGAGCATAAATACTCCCTCTTGGAGTTACTAGCATCAACTTGGCCGAGCCTCTACTAATAACGGAGAGCATGCAAGATCATAAACAACACATAGGTAATAACTTGATAATTAACATAACATAGTATTCTCTATCCATCGGATCCCGACAAACACAACATATAGCATTACGGATAGATGATCTTGATCATGTTAGGCAGCTCACAAGATCCAACAATGAAGCACAATGAGGAGAAGACAACCATCTAGCTACTGCTATG
>NC_061509.1:83849232-83886484 GCF_022539505.1 Lolium rigidum | reverse complement strand
AAAAAAGAAATCTCTCATTCTCGGCCTCGCTCGACTACTCGCTCGCTCGCACCTCCTGCTCACCGACAAAACCTGCACAACAGTCAACATCATCACCTAGAAAAGGAGACACCATAATGCACTCCCTTCTTCTCTCCTTCCGAGTGATCCTCTTCCTCCAGAGATTTCACTCGACGGGCAAACACACAAGTGCTGCATAGTAATAATGAAAAAGTAGAAAAATCGACCTACGAATCTATGATTAAATAGGTTAATCTAGGGTTTTTCCCACTACTACAGGTCATGTTCAAAAATATCCAACTACTGGTTCGATTTCGGGCTACTAATGTGCGTTGGTTTTTTATTTTTTAATTTTTTCTGAATGTTTATGCCCATTTGAATCTTGGTAAAATCCTATGTTTGACCAAGATTTAAACAAGTATAAACATGAAAATGAAAAGGTAAGCTTGGGTCCTTCTTAGTCACTCTAAATTTAAGCTTTTGGGATGTTTTTGAAATTTCCATGTTTGAAACCCAAAACCACTTATCTTCATGCACGACTCATAAAAATGTTGGGGGATGACCCGGTATGCCAAAGGCATGCCAAGCCTGGATGGCTGTGCCATCAGGTGCGGTTATGTTTATCGGGCTGAGGTGAAGTTTAGCTAAGTGGAGCTACTTGGGAATCCCAAGAGGGGTATCTGAATCCGGTAAAGATACCGGAAAGGAAACAGCGGTGGTCAAATTCTCTCCCGAGCTAGAAGACAAAGTAGGCTAAGCAAGTGACTTTTGACGAAGGGCGGCGATAAAAGAGAAGGGTGACGGTCAAGAAGCGGAGGACGTCGGCGCCCCTGATTAAAGAGGACTCCGTGTCATCTATGATTAAAGTAGCTTTGTAAAGTAGTCACAATCAAAGATGCCATTAGGGTTTCTTCAGTGTAAGCCACCCTCTCCCCTATGAGGAGGCAGCCCTTCTTCACCGAGGCGACGAACCTAGCAGTGCCACGTAAAAGAGAGATCTGTGTGCGAGAAACTTGTAACCATGTTGAGATCAATGAAGCTAGCGTCTAGTAAAGGGTTCTTCCTCTTGTCTCTCTTCTTGCATACCGGCCTTTGGTTGTGTTCTTGAGGAAAGCATCCGGAAGTTCTTCCCATCTAATCGCAAACCCTCCCCCGAATCCTCATACGTCCATTCGGCCCCAACTTAAGCCATCCTATGGCATCTGCTCGTTCACCACGACGACAACAAAGTTAAGGGTTAGGGGGTAGATACATGCCTTTTCTGTTTTGAATATGTCTAGACCTTGTTCATCAACTTGAATGCTTACTATATGACATAAGAAGACTATATGTGCATTGGTTTGTCATTTTTTGTTTTTTCTGAATGTTTATGCCCATTTGAATCTTGGTCAAATCCTAGGTTTGACCAAGATTTAAACAAGTTTAAAACATAAAATGAAAAGGTAAGCATGGATCCTTCTTAGTCATTCTAAAATGAAGCTTTTGGGGGGTTCTTGAAATCTCAATGTTTGAAACCCAAAACCACTTCTCTTCATGGTTGACTTCATAAGACAGAGTTTAGGGTTTGGGGTAGATACATGATTTGTCGGGTTTGAATATGTCTAGACATGCATGCTTGTTTATCAACTTGAATGCTTACTATATGACATAAGAAGACTATATGTGTGTTGGTCAAATCCTAGGTTTGACAAAGATTTAAACAAGTTTAAAATATGAAAATGAAAAGGTAACCATGGGTCCTTCTTAGTCACTCTAATATGAATCTTTTGGGAGGTTCTTGAAATTTCCATGTTTGAAACCCAAAACCACTTATCTTCATGATTGACTTCATAAGACGAGTTTAGTGTTAGGGGTAGATACATGATTTGTCTAGTTTGAATATGTCTAGACCTTGTTTATCAACTTGAATTCTTACTTTATGACATAAGAAGGCTATGTGCTTTGGTTTTTCATTTTTCTGATTTTTTTGAATTTTATGCCCATTAGAATCTTGGTCAAATACTAGCTAGGTTAATTTGACCAAGATTTAAAACATGTTTAAAACATGAAAATGAAAAGGTAAGCCTCGATCCTTCTTACTCACTCTAAAATTAAGCTTTTTTGGGAAGTTTTTGAAATTTCCATGTTTGAAACCAAAACCACTTCTCTTCATGCTTGACTTCATAAGACATAGTTAAGGGTTAGGGGGTAGATACATGCTTTTCCTATTTTGAATATGTCTAGACCTTGTTCATCAACTTGAAGGCTTACTATAGATATATGACATAAGAAGGCTATGTGCTTTAGTTTTTTATTTTTTCATTTTTTTGAATTTTATGCCCATTTGAATATTGGTCAAATACTAGCTAGGTTTTGTAGCACCCTACCTTTTAATAGAGGCAAGATACCTGTGTATAGTGCTATTCCCGGGATCACTGATAGCACACACATTTCAAATGTAGTAATCATAGCAATAGTATCAAATTTATTACAACGCAAATCCTCGGGAGATAAAATAAAGTCTTACAAATTGCATAGTCAAATTGACTAGCTCAAATATAAATGTTCAAAGCAAACACAACGGAAAGATAACTTCAATGAGCCTCCATTGTCTTCATGCGCCACAGGCAGACATGTTGGAATGTAGACTCGAGATCCTACCTAGTAATCCTCCTCAGACAAACCTGCACGTTTGAATATGCAGCCCCACGAATGGAGGTCAGTACAATGATGTACTGGCAAATGACACTTATATGGTGGCAGTTTTGGGCTTATCTATCTACATGATATTTGGCAAGTGGAGTTTAGGCAAATTTGCATAAAGCCAATTTTATCCTACACTTTATTTCAAAACAAAACATTTTTGCAAAACTCATTATGATGTCATAAACAGATATCATGGTTACATCTCCCATGTACTATCCGACGATTGCTACTAAAATTTTAACTTATTCCAGAAAAGATGATGAGATTCTTCCGTACATTCCCTGCCTAGAAAGCTCAAATTGTCCGTAACCGGGGACACGGCTAAGATCTTAGGTTTAACTCTCGAGAGGTTGTGCACTTTCACCTTACGACCCACCCTTCCCAAGAGAAGAAATGAGACAAGATCTTTCAGAAGGAGGCTTCAACCATAACCAGCTAGACCCGTTCCCGTTTGGTAGCCAGCCACATCATCATGTCTAGCAACAAGTTTGACCTCACAACTTACTTAATTTCGGCAGAGCCCATAATACCATAAGGCTGCACTGGAAGCTAACTAAACATGGACGACTTATTAATCTCTTTAATCCTGAGTGGCCATCCACAAGTGCACCCTCAGGCGAAGACAACCACAATGTGGCCCTGAGTAGCCACTCAACTTATGCGCACCCTCAGGCGAAGACAACCACCTAGTGGCCCTGAGTAGTTGCCCTCCAATCAACCAATCCACCCAGGTGTTTCATTTAGGGTTGTTAATTTTAATTTTCAATACTCACAATCCAGAATAATCAAAACAGCAGTGGCATTTTGTTGTTGCTAGGAAAACTAAGAATACTAGCAATGGTTCAAAGGTGGCTACACACTACTAGGATTGATAAGCATAGCATACTTTCGAAAACAAAATTCCTACCATGCATTCTAGTTTAAGAAAAACACTAATGCTTAACAAAATAGGTATGTAATTGAGTATCACTTGCCTTGATCAAAGCAACCCGCACAATCACAGCAATCACAAGCACCTCCTTGATCTCCTCCACAATCTATTCAAACAATCGCAACAATAAACAAACACTCGATATGAACAATCATAGACATGTATGCATGCATGCTATGCAACAATTTAATCTTCACAAGAGAGGTGGTGTGTAAGTGTTGCATTATGTGCTCTCGATATGTGCAATGTTAACAGAATATTATGGACATATAATTTGGTTTAGATAAACCATTAATCGAGTGTCTACATTACATATACAACCTTATTAATTAGCTACAGCAAGCACTATGTGTTGTAAAATAATGAATTTAACTTCCCTGGATAGGTTACAGTAATACAAGAGTAGAGCAATTGGATTCATTCGAAAAAGTTTTATAGAATTTGAATTATCATCGAATTACTGATTTGAATAGATTTCACTAAAGCAAGTTTGTGCACGTATCAAAGTTGTAGAACACCTATACCAAGTTGAAGTACATGTTCTGAGGATTCCATAAAGTACAAAATCATTGAATTTGGCCCGATGAGATTATTTTATACAATTTTTATAGTGTAATCTGGTCTATTTCTCTAATTGAAATTTGATGCGAAATCTAACACAGTACATATACCATATAATTGCATAGACGGATACTAGATACTGTAAGCTTTCCGAAACTATAAAATTTGTAAAATTTGGCCCTACGGCTGATTTTATACGGATTTTACAAGATGTGTAACAAATCTGAGATTTAAATTTCAAATTTAAAACGCGTTTGACTGAGCTGACTGGGCGGCGACGGAGGCTGCCACGCGGCGCGACGCGATTGGCCGCGCGGTGATCACGCGGATCGCCCTCCCCTGGACCGGCCGTGGCCGTTAGATCTAATCTACGGCAAAGATCTAAAAAGCAAATAGAAAAGAAAATAAAAACAAAAGAAAAAGGGGGAACGAGCTCACCCTGGCCGGCTGCTAATGGTGCGGCGGCGGCGGCTCGGTCGGACGGCGTCGGCGATGTTTCCGACGGCGAGCGGCAGCAGCGAGGCGGCTACGGGAGGCGGCGCGTCGCGGCAGGGGCTTGGGTGGTGGCGGCGTGGCGATTGGTGAACCGAGGCGGCGGCGGTGCTCGGCTGGAGGCTGAGGCCAGTGCGGCGCGACGGCGAGCAATCGCCGTGAGCTGGCGGCGCGGCGGCGGGTGCTGTGTGGGGGAAAAAGGCGGCGGGGTCTCGGGCTTTATATAGGGCAGGGCGCGGACGTCGAGGCGGCTTTGGACGGTGGGGATTCGCTCCGAGTCGACCTAGGCGAAGCAACGGCGGAGGCAGAGTCCGGCCTGGACACGGGGGGAAGAAGAAGGCGCTGACGAGCGGGCCCCGCTCGGGCGGGCCCAATCTAGCAGCGAGAGAAACGAAAAAAAAAACAAGAAAGGGGAGAGGCGGTTCGGGCGCGGGCCGTTTCTCCCGCCGAAGTGGGCCGTTCGGTCGGGCTGGCCCATTCGGCCGTCCGAACCGTTTTTCTCTTTTTTTTGTGTTCTTTTGATTTTCTTTTTCTTTTTACTGTTTTTGACATAACTTTAGTTTTAGGTATCCAAATTGACCCAAACCAATTTCTAAAATTTTGTAAAATTCAAGGCTTTGATTTAAACAATGGAGAACTATGTTTTGACACAATTTAGCCTGGTAGGGAAATAAAGTTCTTTGCAGATAGGATATGTAGCTATGGTTGAGGCAATTGTGCTTTACATTTTATGTGTAAATGAACAAATGCAAAGATGCCATGAATGCATGCAGGTTTTTTGTATTTTGAAAATTAGGGATGTTACAGACTAACCCCCTTAAGATGAAGCACGTCCTCGGGCTTCGGAAAGGCTAGCAAATAGGTGTGGGTAATCCTCTCGAACATTGTCTTCGCGTTCCCAAGTTGCCTCTTCCTCGGTATGATGACTCCACTGTATCTTGCAAAACTTGATAGTCTTGGTGCGAGTATTTCTTTCAGCTCTCTCCAAGATCTTGATGGGTTTCTCCTCATACGTCAAGTCACTTTCCAGTTGAACTTCCTCGAGCGGTACTGTATCATTCAATGGCGTTTCTGACATCTCAGGGTGACATTTCTTCAACTGACTGACATGGAACACATTATGAACTGCTGAAAGAATCTCTGGCAATTCTATCTCATATGCTATGCTACTTCTCCCTTGCGAGATAAGATCTTGAACGGTCCGATGAATCTTGGGGCTAACTTTTCCTTGATTCCAAATCTCTTGACTCATCGAAGGGGTGATACTCTGAGATAAACTGTATCGCCTATTTCATATGAGACATCTCTACGCTTATTGTCAGCATAGCTCTTCTGTCTAGACTGTGCTATCTTTAATCTATCCTTGATCAGTCTAACCTTTTCGTCGGCTTCTTGGATAATATCTGGTCCAAAGAAACTCCTTTCTCCTACTCCACTCCACAGCAGGGGCGTGGTACACTTTCTCCCATACAGGGCTTCAAATGGGGACATCTCTATGCTGGCTTGATAGCTATTGTTGTAGGAGAACTCCGCATACTGATAGCTCGTCATCCCAACTAGTTCCATAATCTATAACACAGGCTCTCAACATATCCTCTAGGATCTGATTCACTCTCTCAGTCTGTCCATCTGTCTGAGGGTGAAATGTTGTACTAAACTCCAATCTAGTTCCTAAGGACTCATGTAACTGCTTCTAGAAATGCGAGGTAAATTGGGTACCTCTATCAGACACAATACTCTTAGGAACTCCGTGAAGGCATACTATCCTCTTCATATAGATATCTGCTAACTTTGCGCTGGTGTAGGTGGTCTTTACGGGTACGAAGTGGGATACCTTTGTCAAACGAACTACAATAACCCAAATCGAATCATACCCTGACTTTGTTCGGGGTAACCCAGTAATGAAATCCATTCCAATTTGGTCCCACTTCCAGTCTGGAACCTTCAGTGGTTGTAGTAATCCAGCTGGCTTCTGGTGCTCAGCCTTTACTCTGCTACATACATCACACTTGGCTATATACTCTGCGATGTCTCGTTTCATATTATTCCACCAAAATCTCTCCTTCAGATCCATGTACATCTTGGTATTGCCAGGGTGAATGGAATATGGTGTCTCATGAGCTTCCTGGAATATCAGCTTCCTAAGCTCAGGATCATTAGCTACGCAAATACGCTTTCCAAACCAAACAATACCCTGTTCATCTTCACTAAAACCTTTTGCTTTATCCTCAAGTTTTCCTTTATCTTCTCTATATCTTCGTCTCCCTTCTGGGTTTCTTTTATCTTATCCATCAACGTAGGTTGTACTATTAAGGATGCTACAAAGCCTTCCGGTACTACTTCCAAACTAAGGTCCTTCAATCCCTTGCACAGATCTTCAGGTAAAACCTCTGTCGATAACCAATTCAGATAAGACTTACGACTTAGGGCATCTGCCACTACGTTTGCTTTACCAGGATGGTATTGCAAACTCAGACCGTAATCCTTGATGAGTTCCAACCATCTTCTTTGTCTCATGTTCAATTCCTTCTGGGTGAAAATGTATTTCAAACTCTTATGGTCGGTGAATACTTCACATCGTTTCCCCATCAAATAGTGTCTCCAGGTCTTCAGTGCATGAACCACTGAGGCTAACTCTATATCGTGTGTGGGGTAATTGACTTCATGTTTCTTGAGTTGCCTAGATGCATAAGCTGCTACCTTGCCCTCCTGCATCAACACGCTTCCAAGTCCTAGACGAGAGGCGTCACGATGAGACTTGAAATTCCTTCTCCAGATCGGGTAAACACAGAATTGGTGCAGACACTAATCTCTTCTTCAATTCCTGAAAACTGGCTTCACATGCATCAGTCCAAGCAAACTTCTTCTCTTTCTTCAGCAACTCAGTCATTGGTTTCGCAATCTTGGAGAAATTTTCAATGAATCTCCTATAGTAGCCTGCCAATCCCAAGAAACTACGAATTTCCCCGACATTCTTGGGTGGTTCCCATTCTGTCACAGCTGCTACCTTGGATGGATCAACATCAATCCCTTCCTTGGATATAATGTGTCCGAGAAATCCTACTTCGCTGAGCCAAAACTCACATTTACTGAACTTGGCATACAACTGGTGTTCTCGAAGTTTCTCCAATATCAGACGAAGGTGTTTCTCATGCTCCTCTTCGCTCTTGGAGTAGATAAGTATGTCGTCACTGAAGACTACGACAAACTTGTCAAGGAATTCCATGAACACCTTGTTCATCATATTCATGAAGTATGAGGGAGCATTGGTTAAGCCGAAAGGCATCACCGTATACTCATACGAACCATATCTAGTGACAAAGGCTGTCTTGGGTATGTCATGCTCTCTAATCTTGAGCTGAAAATATCCAGACCGAAGGTCGATCTTGGAAAACACACTAGCTCCAACCAACTGATCAAAAAGATCATTGATTCTGGGTAGGGGTATTTGTTCTTGATGGTAACCTCATTTAGCGAACGGTAATCCATAACCAAACGCTGGCTTTTGTCCTTCTTCTCAATAAACAGAACATGCGCTCCCCACGGAGACGAACTCTCCCTAATGAAACCTTTTCCTAACTGCTCCTTCAGCTGTTTCTTGAGCTCCTTCAACTCATCTGTAGACATGGGATGGGGTCTCTTTGCTATAGGGCCTGTGCCCGGAAGCAGTTCTATAAGGAACTCCACATCTCTATCTGGGGGCATTCCGGGTAACTCCTCCGGAAAGACATCAGGGTATTCCTTGACTATGTGTACCTGGTCTAGGCTAACCCCCTTAAGATTGTCTAGTCTTATTTCTCCAAACTCCAATCGGGATTTGAACCTAATTCTCTTTCCCTCTGGGGTTGTGAGAGTGATCGATTTACTCACACAATCTATGACTCCTCTATAGGTTGTCATCTAGTCCATCCCCAAAATAACATCCAAACCTTGTGATTCTAGGATTACTAAGTGAGCAGGGAATTTATAGGGACCAATCTCTAAAATCAAATCTCTGCATCCAGAATTAACTATCATCTCTCCACCAGGGGAACTTACTTTAATTGTTTTTCCTATTGTTTCAGTGGGTAATCCATTTTTATTCACAAAAGCTCTTGATATGAATGAATGCGATGCACCAGTATCAAATAAAACCAATGCTGTAAATGAGTTGAGTGGAAACATACCCATCACAGCATCAGGTTCATTCATCACTTCCTCCACGTTGAGATGGTTCGCCTGTCCCTTCTGAAATGTATTTGACTTGGTGGCATCAACAGGCTTATTCTCTGGACATTCAGTGGAATAGTGTCCAGGCTTCTTACACTTGTAGCATGTGATAGTGGACAAGTCCCTTGAGTTGTGTCGGTGCTGGCCATTATTTCCATTGGGGTGTCCGTTACCCCCATTGTGACGGCCATTGTTTCCACCGTGATTTCCATTTGAATGATTTCCCCTGAATCCTCCATTGAACTTGTGACCATTGAAATTGTTGTCATTCCCCCTGTTGAAGTGACTGTTATGCCTGCGTGAGCTGTGACTTCCATTCCCTTCAGAAGAATGGTGCTTCTTGTGGAACGGTTCAGTGTGACCCTTATTGCCAAACTTCCTCTTGCGGTTCTCCTCCTTCTTGATATTATTGTCCAGAGCGATGGCTTGATCAAGTAGGGACTGGTAACTGGGTGCATAAGCTACAGTCAAGGGAATCTTCAGTTCACCTTTAAGTCCATTGAGGAACTTCTCCTTCCTCTTAGCATCAGTGTCAATGTCCTCAGGGGCATACCTTGCCAAAGCACAAAAGTCATCCATGTATTCCCTCAGGGTCCTTCCACCCTGTCTCAGACTACGGAATTCATCTCTCTTGAGATTCATAATACCCGAGGAGATGTGGGCAGTACGAAATCCCTCCTTGAATGTTTCCCAGTCTAAGCCATCCATTGGATGGGTAAGTTGATAAGTCTCCCACCACATTGCGGCAGGTCCTTCCAGCAGATGAGCGGTGAACCTAATCTTCTCTGCCTTGCTGCACTCACAGGTGACTAAGTCCTTGCTGACAGAACGAAGCCAGTCATCAGCTACAATAGGTTCAGTGGCACTGGAGAACTTAACTGGTCGGAGTCTCAGAAATCTGGCGAGTCTATCCACTGGGGGTGGTGGTGGTGGTGGAGGTGGCGGTGGTGGTGGAGGTGGTGGTGGTGGTGGATTGTTGTTGTTGTTCTGGGCGGTTTGGATGAACTGGGTCATCATCTGCATGAGCTGTGCCTGAGCTGTCATCATCTGATATAGTGCCTCCTGAGTTGGGTCACGTCTTGGCGGCATCTGGTATAGTTTTAGCACAGATAAGAAACAAGATAGACAGATCTAGGAAGTAAAATTTCCTACCCATGCACAAGCAAGTCACACAACCAAACAGAAACATTGAAAACCAGAAATTCAAACTTTCACTTAAAACTTATCGAGTTTCGAAAATACGACTAAGATAGTTGGTACTGCCTTACATCAGATAGTAGGACAATACAAAGAAAACGTAATGAACTAGAAAACCTAATAGTCTAAAAGGGATCTTCTAACGTCTCTTGATCGCTCCATAGCATGCTAAGGGGTAGGACTCCTGGCTGGTCTTCCTCTTCTTCTTCTTCTTCTTCTTCTTCTTCTTCTTCTTCTCTTCCGCATCTGGCTCTACTTCACCATCAGAGTTAAACACGAGCCTCTCTTGAGGATCTTCTTCCTCCTTCCCAGCTGTGAGTTCTTCAATTGTTTCCTTCAGAAGCTTGTTCTCCATCTTCAAAACGTCATACTCCTTCTTCATCTCATCATGCTCCTTAGTTTCAATGGCCCTGTTCTCCAGCATCAGCGTTAGAGTCTTCTGGATTATGTTCGTCCAGTTGTCGCTAATGATTATCCTCTCTTCCAGCTTCACTGGATCCTCCAGAAGGGCGATGCGCTCTTCTAGCGCCAGTCTCTTGTCATCTACGGCCAAAAGAGCTGCTTCCATCTGCATATTTCTGGCGTTGGCATATTGGAGCACCTCCCTGGCGTCACCCACCAAGGCGGTTTGTCTCTTCAGCAGTATCTCCGAGCTAGCGGACACAAACTCCCTCTCGGTCATATAATTGCGACATACCGAGTTATTCCGAGTACTGATGCGGCGGAGTGGGGTACCATCTTCTGAACGCTCACCGAAGTGATAGTAAGGTGACGTCGGGGGAATCTTATGATGGAACTTATGGCGGATGCGGGCGATGGCGCCCTGGATGGCGATCTCCACAGAATTCATCCAATCAGGGTAAACGTCAGAATATGTCATGCCCGGGTCATCAAGGTCATCATCACTTCCAGGAATAAAGGTCTTGATCGTCCAAGCTTCTGCGTCATGCTCCTTGTACAGCTGCTTGCCCTGGATGACTGGAGGTGCTATCCCAACTAGTGATGACATATCAAATAATATGTCGCTGAGGTAGAAGGATTCGTCTCCAGCAATAAACGTCTCGTCGTAGTAGGCCATCTAAAATTTATAAGAGAGGGCAAGATTAGAAAGGAATCCAAAAGAATAGATAAGTACAGAATTAAATTTTCATAATTATCATTTTAAACAAGTTTGTATCATATGGTTTTCCAAATCCTAGGGTCTCGATCCTACAGGCAACACTATGCTCTGATACCATTTTGTAGCACCCTACCTTTTAATAAAGGCAAGATACCTGTGTATAGTGCTATTCCCGGGATCACTGATAGCACACACATTTCAAATGTAGTAATCATAGCAATAGTATCAAATTTATTACAACGCAAATCCTCGGGAGATAAAATAAAGTCTTACAAATTGCATAGTCAAATTGACTAGCTCAAATATAAATGTTCAAAGCAAACACAACGGAAAGATAACTTCAATGAGCCTCCATTGTCTTCATGCGCCACCGGCAGACATGTTGGAATGTAGACTCGAGATCCTACCTAGTAATCCTCCTCAGACGAACCTGCACGTTTGAATATGCAGCCCCATGAATGGAGGTCAGTACAATGATGTATTGGCAAATGACACTTATATGGTGGCAGTTTTGGGCTTATCTATCTACATGATATTTGGCAAGTGGAGTTTAGGCAAATTTGCATAAAGCCAATTTTATCCTACACTTTATTTCAAAACAAAACATTTTTGCAAAACTCATTATGATGTCATAAACAGTATCATGGTTACATCTCCCATGTACTATCCGACAGTTGCTACTCAAATTTTAACTTATTCAGAAGAGATGATGAGATTCTTCCGTACATTCCCTGCCTAGAAAGCTCAAATTGTCCGTAACCGGGGACACGGCTAAGATCTTAGGTTTAACTCTCGAGAGGTTGTGCACTTTAACCTTACGACCCACCCTTCCCAAGAGAAGAAATGAGACAAGATCTTTCAGAAGGAGGCTTCAACCATAACCAGCTAGACCCGTTCCCGTTTGGTAGCCAGCTGACGAGGGATCACCTCGCCAATGCCTACGTATTGTTGACTTGGGTTTCGGGAGAGAGCGACGATGGAGATTCCGGGGACGAGATTAGGCACACGACGTACCCAGCTTCGGGTCCCCTCGGTGGAGGATCCCTACGTGCTGCTAGCAATCCAGTATATGATCATAGATGTGTTTACAGGGTGCCGCCATAGGCGGTGTTATGTTGTCTATATTTTGTCAACCTGTTGGCCTCTCTATTTCGGGTGCCCTGGCTAGCTTTATATATGCAACCAGCCTAGGGTTTTACAAGAGTCCTAGTCGACTACTTCTTCGGGTTGCCTTGTTGGGCCTTCTCCATATTGGGTCTTCTCCATATTGGGCCGAGCCAGGTATACTAATAATGGGTACCCGAAGGGTATGCCCATGTCAGTAGCCCCCGAGTTTATAGGGAAGTTGAAGACTTGCGTAGAAACTCCAAGCATAATCATCTCCAAAGGCGAGGTCCATGTTGTAGATCATGTGTAGCGTAGATGATGTCGACGATTCTTGAAATTATTTTTCTATCGGGTGCGCGGCAGCGCTCCCGATGGGAGTAGCCCCCAGTCTATGGGCAAGTGCTTGCACTTGGGCATAGACTCAAGTTGTACTACTCGATGAAGAACTTAACTATATTTCTGGAAGACTTGATGAAATCCATGGGCTCCCGATGGGAGTAGGCTCCACTCGAATCGTAGAATCGAGTTGAGTCTACAAAGCTTGATTGTCGTAGATGCTGTCGAAGTTATTTTTCTATCGGGTGCGCGACCAGCGCTCCCGATGGGAGTTGCCCCCGAGGCTACAGCCAAGTGTTTGCACTTGGGTGTAGGCTCAACTTGCTTTTAATCGACACCACAATTTTTCCTCTTTCTTGTATCTTATCGGGAGGATGAACAATACTCTCGATAAGAGTAGCCCCGAGCCTATGAGCAGGTGCTTGCACCTAGGCATAGGCTCGAGTTGTACTACTCAATAATCAACTTGGCACAGCCCCTCTTTTTATCGACTCCGGGTCTTTGCTATTTTTATTTGACATCCATATCTATATTGTACAGGGATAATGGTAATTGGGGCTAGTTCATCTGACGGATCAGGTACTAGTTAACTGCTCTAGTGGCAATCCGCAAAAACCTACTTCAAGATCACGTCCCTGGACATGATCTCGGGATATTGGTGTAAACTTCGACAGGTGCCACTTAAGGTCTTACCATTCTGTCGAGTCCCAGTCATATTTATCGGGTACCTAACGCGTCCGTTAGGATTTTTTCTTCGTATCCGTTGATACGGATAAAAGTAGCAGAGCGCAGTCTTCGGCGATGCCACGCCCGGCGAGAACGGATCCGGGGTCTTACCTTCGCAAATTTGCGGCATTCAGAAATTGATCGCAACTTTGGCGTTCCGAGAATATATTGTCGAGTGCCTTGTTCGGCTGATGCAATGACCCATTTTGCGGGTTCTTCTATATTTTTCTCTCGGGCTTGATGAGACAGCCGAATATATTGGTGCTTCTATATTGTCGTCAAGCACATCGCCGATGCTCTTGCTCAAAACAAATGACGAGTCAATGGACCCGAAGATTTGTCCATCCTCTTTTTTTTTCCTCCCCTTTTTTTTTCTACTCCTCTTTTTTTTTTTTTTTTTTTTTTTGGTTTCTCCTTAATGATAATTTCGTCGAGTTCCTCCCTCAGGAAAATTTCTTCGGGTCCTCCTTGAGGACAATTCTTCGGGTCCTCTTTGAGGACAATTTCTTCGGCACCTCCTTGAGTATAATTCTTCGGCACCTCCTTGAGGATAATTCTTCGGCACCTCCTTGAGTATAATTCTTCGGCACCTCCTTGAGTATAATTCTTCGGCACCTCCTTGAGTATAATTCTTCGGGTTCTATTCTTTCTTGAAGACAATTTCGTCGAGTTCTCCCTGTAGACAATTTCGTCGGGTTCTCTCTTATATACTTTGAATTTTGCTTTCTCCTGCACAAATAAACAAACTTTTTCTATCTTTCCCTTGACTCTCTTTTTCGCATGCGGTGTCAGATGCTCAGATTCGATTGATATGTAAAGTGAATATATGCCGCGCAGCCCCCAAGTGTCAAGTGCGGCGAAAGTAAATGATAATCAACTTTGTGCAAAATAAAAGAACACTTAGCTTTTTGGACACGACGAAGTCGATGCATGATGAAGTCTTCGAGTGTAGATAAGAAATCTAGCCAGAGTAGAAACCACCAAATAGCAAAAGTGGATGCCGCGAAATTGTTGATGAAGAAATAACCGAGCCCCCGAGCGTTGCCGGGGTGATATCATGATTGTTGCTTAGACACGGTACCACAGTTATAACTCAGGGCAAAGTCATTGTCGAGCCCCCGAGTGTTAGACGTGATGTCGGAAGAGGTTGACGGAGTCGCGGCATCATATACGGTGAAACCATTTAGGATGAAGCCATTGTCAATAATATAATATGAGTCCACAAAGATGAATCCAAGATGAAGTATTTGAGATGAATCCATATTGAAGATTATGCCATTAAATATAGAGTATATATTGAAGATTAATCCGTCGATATCATAGAGGATGAATCCATTGACCCGAAGAATCCAGTAATAATCATAGAAGATGAATCCGCTGAAGAAATAAATCCGGTAATAGTCATCGATAAATCCACTGTCCCGAAAATCCACCCGGTAATATTATATTAGAGGAAACTAATGATAACCCGAAGAAAACCAATCCAGCAAGCCGCAGAAAATAAATCCACTGAGCCGAAGAAATCCACTAAGTCGAATAAAATAATTCCACTGAGCCGAAGAAAATAATTTCACTGAGCCGGAGAAGATATATCCAGAGCCGAAGAAAAGAAATTCACCAAGTAACCGAGTATCTTCGTGGTAACGAAGTGATGGCGCAACCCCGAGTGGTTGGGTGATTTTGTTGTAATATTGTAATCCCCCAAGTATTTGGATGTGGCGAAAGTAAATAATAATTGAATCTTCAAAGAGGGGCACTTAGCTTTTTTATCGGTTGTGGCGGAGCCGACGTGAAAGGAGGTCGTGCGGCGGACACAATCGATGTAGATATGCGACGCCTTCTATCTCTGATGGTATTTCTGTCGGATGGCGAATCCGCTATGGCGAGTGCGCACCAGCAGGTTCATGCTAGCGTTCGCCGAGAGTCGTCCTTTGCAAATGAGTAATAGAGAATATGGTCGTCGAAGCAAAGTAGTCGACGTTTGTTTCGATCTGCAGTGATATTACGGCAGCACTAGCCGAAAAAATATTGAATCATACAAATAGTAATTAGAAATATATCACCTGATCCTTGTGTCTGCGACACGCGAATATGCGACAGCGAGTGCGCGCTGACGGGTTGGCGTCGGGTGCGCGACCTGTATATGCTGACTTGATACACATCTTGCTTGAGTCTTATTAGCCTCCTTAACGATCGAAGCTAGATCAAAAATCCGACGAACAGTGCCTTGGGCAAGTATATGAAAGATCGGAAAACAAAACAGCTGACCCTATAGCCATCAGTCACCGAAAGGGCCACCGTTTATTGCCTTTAATGATTGCTCCTGATTAGACACATAAAGATACTTTTGCATAGAGATTAGAACCATGTATATCAGTCAATGAGAGAAAGAGAGAAAAATTTTTTTTTAATAAGACGCTCCCAATCAAGACAGGGCCGGTCACGTGGGGTTGGTCCACTCGGTTTGCTGGCCCTTGGAACGCCGCCGCCCTTGCTGATCAACCAAACTCTTTGTGCTTTCCATCGGCTACTCCCATCGGCTGCCCAGCATCTGCTCTTCTTGGAATTTTTACGACGCGTTGCCGGCTTGATCTTTTGCCGAGAATCACCTTTGGGAATCCAATCTCGCGACTCGCACTCGACCGGGCCCAAACCTGAGCGTGACGTCTTGTCGAGGGCGAAGACGATACAGCCGGAAAAAAATGGCCGACGGCAGCGCACAGCTTATCGGATGCGCCTGTTTGTTGAGTAAAAACATCCTCCGATTGTTGCCGTAGATCCAATGCGTTTGTTGATCAGAAGGAATCTTGAGGTTGATGACGAAGTATCCCGCCCGGATAACGAAATCCAGCGTCGCGATTCCCACAGACGGCGCCAATTGACGAGGGATCACCTCGCCAATGCCTACGTATTGTAGACTTGGGTTTCGGGAGAGAGCGACGATGGAGATTCCGGGGACGAGATTAGGCACACGACGTACCCAGCTTCGGGTCCCCTCGGTGGAGGATCCCTACGTGCTGCTAGCAATCCAAGTATATGATCATAGATGTGTTTACAGTGGTGCCGCCATAGGCGGTGTTATGTTGTCTATATTTTGTCAACCTGTTGGCCTCTCTATTTCGGGTGCCCTGGCTAGCTTTATATATGCAACCAGCCTAGGGTTTTACAAGAGTCCTAGTCGACTACTTCTTCGGGTTGCCTTGTTGGGCCTTCTCCATATTGGGTCTTCTCCATATTGGGCCGAGCCAGGTATACTAATAATGGGTACCCGAAGGGTATGCCCATGTCACCAGCCACATCATCATGTCTAGCAACAAGTTTGACCTCACAACTTACTTAATCCCGGCAGAGCCCATAATACAATAAGGCCGCACTGGAAGCTAACTAAACATGGACGACTTATTAATCTCTTTAATCCTGAGTGGCCATCCACAAGTGCACCCTCAGGCGAAGACAACCACAATGTGGCCCTGAGTAGCCACTCAACTTATGCGCACCCTCAGGCGAAGACAACCACCTAGTGGCCCTGAGTAGTCGCCCACCAAACAACCAATCCACCCAGGTGTTTCATTTAGGGTTGTTAATTTTAATTTTCAATACTCACAATCCAGAATAATCAAAACAGCAGTGGCATTTTGTTGTTGCTAGGCAAACTAAGAATACTAGCAATGGTTCAAAGGTGGCTACACACTACTAGGATTGATAAGCATAGCATACTTTCGAAAACAAAATTCCTACCATGCATTCTAGTTTAAGAAAAACACTAATGCTTAACAAAATAGGTAGGTAATTGAGTATCACTTGCCTTGATCAAAGCAACCCGCACAATCACAGCAATCACAAGCACCTCCTTGATCTCCTCACAATCTATTCAAACAATCGCAACAATAAACAAACACTCGATATGAACAATCATAGACATGTATGCATGCATGCTATGCAACAATTTAATCTTCACAAGAGAGGTGGTGTGTAAGTGTTGCATTATGTGCTCTCTGATATGTGCAATGTTAACAGAATATTCTGGACATATAATTTGGTTTAGATAAACCATTAATCGAGTGTCTACATTACATATACAACCTTATTAATTAGCTACAGCAAGCACTATGTATTGTAAAATCATGAATTTAACTTCCCTGGATAGGTTACAGTAATACAAGAGTAGAGCAATTGGATTCATTCGAAAAAGTTTTATAGAATTTGAATTATCATCGAATTACTGATTTGAATAGATTTCACTAAAGCAAGTTTGTGCACGTATCAAAGTTGTACAACACCTATACCAAGTTGAAGTACATGTTCTGAGGATTCCAGAAAGTACAAAATCATTAAATTTGGCCCAGTAGATTATTTTATACAATTTTTATAGTGTAATCTGGTCTATTTCTCTAATTGAAATTTGATGCGAAATCTAACACAGTACATATACCATATAATTGCATAAACGGATACTACATACTGTAAGCTTTCCGAAACAATAAAATTTGTAAAATTTGGCCCTACGGCTGATTTTATACGGATTTTACAAGATGTGTAACAAATCTGAGATTTAAATTTCAAATTTAAAACGCGTTTGACTGAGCTGACTGGGGCGCTGACAGAGGCTGCCACGCGGCGCGACGCGATTGGCCGCGCGGTGATCATGCGGATCACCCTCCCCTGGACCGGCCGTGGCCGTTAGATCTAATCTACGGCTAAGATCTAAAAAGCAAATAGAAAAGAAAATAAAAACAAAAGAAAAAGGGGGAAAGAGCTCACCCTGGCCGGCTGCTAATGGTGCGGCGGCGGTGGCTCGGTCGGACGGCGTCGGCGACGTTTCCGACGGTGAGCGGCAGCAGCGAGGCGGCTACGGGAGGCGGCGCGTCGCGGCAGGGGCTTGGGTGGTGGCGGCGTGGCGATTGGTGAACCGAGGCGGCGGCGGTGCTCGGCTGGAGGCTGCGGCCAGTGCGGCGCGACGGCGAGCAATCGCCGTGAGCTGGCGGCACGGCGGCGGGTGCGGTGTGGGGGAAAAAGACGGCGGGGTCTCGGGCTTTATATAGGGCAGGGCGCGGACGTCGAGGCGGCTTCGGACGGTGGGGATTCGCTCCGAGTCGACCTAGGCAAAGCAACGACGGAGGAAGAGTCCGGCCTGGACACGGGGAAGAAGAAGGCGCTGACGAGCGGGCCCCGCTGACGGGCGGGCCCCATCTGGCAGCAAGAGAAATGAAAAAAAAACAAGAAAGGGGAGAGGCGGTTCGGGCGCGGGCCGTTTCTCCCGCCGAAGTGGGCCGTTCGGTCGGGCTGGCCCATTCGGCCGTCCGAACCATTTTTCTCTTTTGTTTGTGTTCTTTTGATTTTCTTTTTCTTTTTACTGTTTTTGACATAACTTTAGTTTTAGGTATCCAAATTGACCCAAACCAATTTCTAAAATTTTGTAAAATTCAAGGCTTTGATTTAAACAATGGACAACAATGTTTTGACACAATTTAGCCTGGTAGGGAAATAAAGTTCTTTGCAGATAGGATATGTAGCTATGGTTGAGGCAATTGTGCTTCACATTTTATGTGTAAATGAACAAATGCAAAGATGCCATGAATGCATGCAGGTTTTTTGTATTTTGAAAATTAGGGATGTTACAGGTTTGACCAAGATTTAAACAATTTTAAAACATGAAAATGAAAAGGCAAGGCTGGATCTTTTCTAGTCACTCTAAAATGAAGCTTTTGGGAGGTTCTTGAAATTTCCATGTTTGAAACCCATACGACTTCTCTTCATGCTAGACTTCATAAGATCGACCGAGTTTATGGTTAGGGGGTAGATACATGATTTGTCTGGTTTGAACACATGTATAAACCTTCTTACTCACTCTAAAATAAAGCTTTTGGGAGGATTTTGAAATTTCCATATTGTAAACCCAAAACCACGTACGTATCTTCATGTTTGACTTCATAAGACAGAGTTTAGGGTTAGGGGTAGATACATGATTTTTCTTGTTTGAATATGTTTAGACTTTGTTTATCAACTTGAATGTTTACCGTATGACATAAGAAGACAATGTTTTTGAATTTTTTATGTCCATTTGAATCTTAGTCAAATCCTAGGTTTGACCAAGATTTAAACAAGTTTAAAACATGAAAATGAAAAGGTAAGCCTGGATCCTTCTTAAGTCATTCTAAAATGAAGCTTTTGGGGGTTCTTGAAATCTCAATGGTTGAAACCCAAATTAAACCACTTCTCTTCATGGTTGACTTCATAAGACAGAGTTTAGGGTTAGGGGTAGATACATGATTTCTCAGGTTTGAATATGTCTAGATCGATCACATGCTTGTTTATCAACTTGAATGCTTACTATATGGTCGACATAAGAAGACTATATATATGTGTGTTGGTCAAATACTATGTTTGACCAAGATTTAAACAAGCATAAATCCTGAAAATGAAAAGGTAAGCTTGGATCCTTCTTATTCACTCTAAAATTAAGCTTTTGGGAAGTTTTTGAAATTTCCATGTTTGAAACCCAAAACCACTTCCTCTTCATGCTTGACTTCATAAGACATAGTTAAGGGTTAGGGGTAGATACATGCTTTTTCTGTTTTGAATATGTCTAGACCTTGTTTATCAACTTGAATGCTTACTATATATATGACATAAGAAGGCTATGTGCTTTGGTTTTTCATTTTCTGTTTTTTTTGAATTTTATCCCCGTTTGAATCTTGGTCAAATACTAGCTAGGTTTGACCAAGATTTAAAAAAGTTAATTTAAAACATGAAAATGAAAAGGTAAGCCTGTATCCTTCTTAGTCACTCTAAGGTGAAGTTTTTGGGAGGTTTTTGAAATTTCCATGTTTGAAACCCAAAACCATTTCTCTTCATGCTTGACTTCATAAGATAAAGTTTAGGGTTAGGTGTAGATACATGATTTGACTGGTTTGAATATGTCTAGACCTTGTTTATCAACTTCAATTCTTACTATATGACATAAGAATACTATGTGCTTTGGTTTTTCATTTTTTCATTTTTTTCTGAATGTTTATGCACATTTGAATCTAAAGGTGAGAGAACACGTTAAAGGTTATTCTAACAAAGGTCATGCTTGGAATCTTACCTATGTATTATTGTACATCACAAATTTGAAATCAAAATATGTGCATCTCTATAAACCATAAACCCTAACCCTAACTATATAGAAAAATATGAACAATCCGGCCATGCTTTTCGATTGCCTTTTTGATCCACCTTTGGCTGGATTTGAAATTTAGGGAGGGGGGTACCTAGGGGACGAGTGTGTTTCTTTGGATGCCTCTCTCGTATTTGCTAGTTTTTGGGGGTCACAAAAATTCAGGGTAGCATCATGCCCACCCCCCTCCCTTCACGCGCGAAAAAAGTGTTAGGCGAGTAGTAAAATGGCATGAACAACAAGTTTCAAGTAAAATTTTGAATATAACCAGAATGTACCAATTGATAGATGAGTTAACTTGGCTTCATGGAAAAAATAATGTCATGTAAATGAGTTAACTTGGCTTTCCTACCCTTGAATCCATAGGAAACTTTGTACTAATACAGTGTAATGATCACCCGAGTTATTACACCAACAGGTCTGTCACTTACGTGTGGTTCCCATGCGTGAGGTCCGCACCAGCCATGTGCGGTCGGTAGGAAAACTCCCATCTTGTTTGTCAAGAGAAGACGCATCAAAACTCCCCCCTCTCTCTCTCTCTCCAGTTATCCACCTCCGCTGGCTGCCGGTTTTGGCATTGCGTTTCTAGCTCAACTCGGAGGCCATGGTGTGCACGCACTGTAGCCATGGCGATTTGGTCGCGCTAAGTGGTTCGTCCCCGGTTGCGACGAGGATCAATCTGGGCGGTGGCTGTTAAGGACCCGATCGCATTTCTTGCTTTCAGCGTGGCGTCTTCCATGTAAAAGTTAGGGATTTAGATGAAATTTCCTGTTTATTCTGTGTCTTGTTGTAAACTGTGCTCTGGTGCGTATTGGAAGTCTGAGTTCTTCAGGATCCTTCGGTTGTCCCTCTCTCTCTCAAGAAAAGAAAAACATCTCTCTCATTCAGTTGTACTCTCATTACGGCCTCGCTCGCTCGCTCGCTCGCACCTCCTGCGCACTGACAAACCCTGAAAAAGGTCAGACACCATAAATAAGAGGGCCCCCCTCACTTCTCACCTGATCTCTATCCTCCGTGTGATCCCTCTTCCTCCGAGTTTCACTGGACGGGCAAACACATGTGCTGCCTACAAATATTCGACCCCTTTGCATGGATAATCATGTCGACCATTTTTACCTGGTTTTGAATTAAATAAATGAAAATGAAGAAAACCTCAAAAATGAAACCCTTCCGCATTGAGTGCGCAAACCTTCCTCCCTTTCTTTCTGCTCGATGACGCCCCACTTTTCTCGATTTTCCCTCGGATTTTTTGGCGGCATGGCCAAGCGGTAAGGCAGGGGACTGCAAATCCTTTATCCCCAGTTCAAATCTGGGTGCCGCCTATAGGTGTACTAGTTGACAGGGAAAATAAGAAACCTGTGATAGGGTAGTAAAAAACAAAATGTCTTCACAAAATAGACTATCGTGTATGAAGATTCATGGGTTTCAAGCCAACAAATGGCGTAGTTATGGCAATATTTGTGGCATAGATTGTTATAATGTGCCCAAATTGGGCATGGTAGTGCATCTTGCCATTCCCAACAATGTTGCTGACTAGACTTTTCAACTTTTCAGTATATAAAAACTCATTTTTCATTTTCAAGATGTCAAAATAGGTTTAGTTTGTGAATGGGGTACATAAGATACAACTCAAAATGGCGCCTCTACATTTTTAAGATAAATTAGGCCACATATTAGTGAAATATCCCAACTCTTTACGTTTTTAGTGCTTTCTAGCTAGTTTCACACATTTAAATGACTTTATGCTGATTTATTGAAAGTAATTCCAATTTGAAATGTAGGTGTGTTATAACTTCGTCCTATAAATCCCCAAAAATCATTTTTAGATACATATTACTTACTATATGTCTAGACCTTGTTTATCTACTTGAATATGCTTACTATATATATATGACGTAAGAAGACTACGTGCTTTGGTTTTTTTTTCCTGAATTTTTATGCCCATTTGAATCTCGGTCAAATCCTATGTTTGACCAATATTTAAACAAGCTTAAAACATGAAAATGAAAAGGTAAGCTTGGATCCTTCTTAGTCCCTCTAAAATGAAGCTTTTGGGAAGTTTTTGAAATTTCCATGTCTGAAACCCAAAACCACTTCTCTTCATGCTTGACTTCATAAGACAGAGTTTAGGATTTGGGGTAGATACATGATTTGTCGGGTTTTGTCGTCGTGGTGAACAGACAGATGCCATAGGATGGCTTAAGTTGGGGCCGAATGGACGCAAGAGGATTCGGGGGAGGGTTTGTGATTAGATGGGATGAACTTCCGGATGGTTTCCTCAAGAACTTAGCCAAGGCTAGAGGTTGAAGAAGAAAGACATAAGGAAGAACTCGCTCTAGATCATCTTCTTTATTGATCTTCACAGGTTACAAGTTTCTCAGTACAAGTGTTCGTCTATGCCTACACCTCTTCGTCCGTGCCCGTGAAGAGGGCTGCCCCCTCTCCTTATATAGGGGAGAGGGTGGCTTACAGGGCAAGAAACCCTAATGGCATCTTTGACTAGACAAACTACTTTACAAAGCTACTTTAATCATAGATGACACCGGGGTCTCCTTTAATCAGGGAGGCTGACGTCCTCCGGCTTCTTTGATCGTCATCCTCCTCTTTATCGTCAGCCCTTCGTTTAAAGCCACTTTGCTTAGCTCATCTTTGTCTTCTAGCTCGGAGAGAATCTTTGACCAGATCCTGCCGACTCGCTCTTCTTTCCGGTAAACCGGTGTCTCCTTTATCCGGTTCCGGCATACCCCTCTTGGGGATACCGGATTAGCCTCACTTAGCCAAATTCTTTAAATTCGTGTTCCGGTACGAACATTAAACCGGTATCTTGATGGCTCAAACCATCCGGTTTGGCATGCCTTTGGCATACCGGGGGTCATCCCCCCAACATTAGTCCCCGAAGCTGGTATAGTCTGGCGGATTCTATCCAACAGACCATGCCAGGTTCTCACGTCTCTGAATACCGGTTTAATCTATCCGGTGCTGAGCTCAGATCTGGCATCTTTGCCCGGACTTTCGCTATCTCTCTTTGCAAGACATTTTCCGGTATCTTATCCTCCGGCATCTTAGTCATTAAACACTTCCTCGGCGAAGTCGAGAATATCTCGGGCCCCGTGCCTGTCAGTGACATGCGCACTGTGACTGACGCGTCAGTGTCAGGGGTCACTTCCCTTCGGCTTCCGCGCGCGTATTAACTGCCTCACAGCGAATCCTGGCCACCGTTCTGGATCCGTGTGTACCTCCCTGTGGCCTTCTGTTTTTACTCGTGTATCGCTACGCCACGCGGCGGCCCGTGAAGCGAACCGTCGCGGCCCAGGGTCCGAACCACCATGGCCCAGCGGTTTTCGGCCCACTTCTCTCTCTTCCCTTATAAGGCAAAACTGCCCCTTCTTCTTCTTCTCGCATTCCCCACTTCTTCGCGCACAGTGCCCTTGCTCTCTGCGTCTCCGCCGCTCCGTTCGTCGTTCGAGCTCCGCCACCCGGCGAACCTCCGCTAGTGCTTCACCGGACGTCGCCGAACTTCTCCACGTGAAGAACCTCTGCGACGCTCCTCTCGCGGCCGCGGCATTAGTGCCTCCTCAAGCTCTTCCTCACCTCGCCGCCGACGGACCTCCCTGCTAACCGCAAGCTCGCCATTCCACCGGCGAGCCACTTCTCCTGCAACTCCGCCGCCTCAGGTTAGGTTCGATACATCTTTACCTCTTCTCTCTTAGCTTTCCAGATCTTGGGCCGGTAGAGTATTTATCCCCTCTTTATTTTGCTTTTTCTCTTACTCGTAGATCTTCGCGGAGGGTCTTTCTAGGGAAAACTGTTTTTCGGTAGATTCCGGTGTCGTCCAGATCAATATGTCTAGCGAAGAATCCCTTCTTGCCTCCTCTTCTAGTAGTCAAGGCAGTAGCACTTCCGACGGGCTAACTGAAGATCTCGCCCGGATGGAAATGGAATCCCAGCAAGGATCAAGAGGTTGGCACCTCCAGCCGGGCCCCCGGAAAGGATCTTTCCGGTATCACACGCGGAGCCTGGAGGGGTTCCGACGTGACTCAACACGAGATCGACTGGCTTTACCGGTCCAGGAGAATACCGGAAGGAGTCTCCTGCCGGCTTCCTCGTGACGAGATCGAACCGGTGCTTGAACCCGGTGAGGTCGTTGTTTTCCTTGCTCACTTTGAGCGTGGCTTCGGCCTCCCCGCCTCCGATTTCTTCCGCCAATTCCTTGATTTCTATCGACTCCAGCCTCACCACCTTCCCGGCAATGCCGTTTTTTATCTTTCTTGTTTTGTGGCCTTCATGGAAGGCTACATCAGCATCCGTCCCGCTCGCGAGACGTTTGCACGCTTCTTTTCTCTCCGGATCAACTCGGTCCAGGGCAAGGACATTCCCAAGCCCAAACCCCCCGTACAATGCGGGTCTTGTATCATCGGCTCCCGCCAAGGGAGCCCCTTTTTTAAGTTCAACGGCCTCGAGTCTTGCCGGTTGTGGCAGACGACGTTCTTCTATGTGAAGAACAAGAGCGCCGTAGACCTCATCAATCTGCCGCCCTTCAATCCGGCGCCGCCCGCCAAGATCAACTGGAACTACAACCCCGGTACGGACCACATAGAGACAAATCGGGTTGTACGCTTCATGTTGAAGCTGATGAAGGATACCAAGATTTGCTCAGACGATATTATCCGCACCTTCATCAGCCGTCGGGTGCTTCCCCTCAAGCGTCGCGTTCACAAGATGAGCGAGATGTACGGCCCTGGCGATCCCACCAAGATCACCGGTCTGCCCTTGAGCAAGGCAGATGTGGTCCTGAAGGCTAACCAAATATGCCAAACGGACATGCCGGTTGATTGGGAGTGGGGCCTCCGGCCTCTCAGTTCCACTATCCTCCGACCCAGGAAGTAAGAAATTACGCAACTCGGGTCGGTTTACCGGTAACTCTTATACTGTGATTAACCCTCTTTTCTTTTGTTTTCAGGCCAGGGACCGCTTCCCCCGCATTGACTCAGACCGGCGAGGCCCTTGCCAGAAGCGTGCTCTTGACAAGTTCGACCCGGACCCTTTCATTCATTGGCAGGATCTGAAGATGGGCCGGACTCCAGCCTCGCGCCTCGGAAAATCCCCACCGGAGCCAGCCGGTTCGTCTGACGACCTGAGCTCGGTTGAGGTAGCTCTTCTTTTTGATCTCTCATATTCTGTTGCTTATTTCCTTCTGTAGACGTTCCCTCAGCTAGCCCCGAACCACAGGTCCACGAGCACGTTGCTCCCCTGGGGGCCGAGGCAGGCCACGAGTTTGTGGAGAAACTCATGGCCCAAGGCCAGAAGAACAAGGCTCCGGCTGCTGACGCCGGCCCTAGCCAAGCTCCTAAAGCCACACGCCCTCGGACTGAAGTCCTTGGGGGAAAGCAAGTAGGCACGAACCGCTACAAGCATAAGAAGATGCCGGTTTCTTCCGGGTAAGTTCTTTTACTTCTCTTTTTGTTTGTTTTGTTCTTACCAAGTTCTTTTCCGGTTGCTTTTTTCCAACCCTTCCTTTTTCTCTCTTTCAGCCCTGCGCTCAAGCTTGGCTCCAAGCCGGAGGGCTCTGCCGGCTCCGCAAGGGGCTCAACTCCTCCTCCTCACTCAAGCCCGGCACCATCTAGTGCCGGCAACACCTCTGCCTCCCCTCCGGGAGGCACTACAAGTTCGGGGCGCGCGGCCCCTACACCTCCTGATCACCGCGCGGAGGAGGATCTCACCTCCCCTCCTGAAACCCAAGACACCGGCGCCAGCAACACCGGCGCCGACGACGCAGCTGCCGGGCAGGCGGAACCTCTGGTTCCTCCTGGCCCGAAGAAGAAGAAGAAGAAGCAGCCAAGCTCTTCCCCCAGCAAGACCGCGCCGGATACTTCCGCGCCGGCCTCTTCTGCACCGCACCCGGAAGCTCTTATCCTCGAGCCTACCGGGACTACTCCAACACCGCCGCCAAGCCAAGGACCTCCCGCGGCCAAGCCAAAGCCGCCGCCGGCGACCCCCAAGATCACCCAGTTCCTCAAGCCGGGGGCTTCCCGCGGAAAGGCCGTGGATGGCAGCGCCTCAACCGGCTCGCAGTCTCTAGTGCTGCACGTCGGGCCTGCCGCTACTGCGGTCCCAGAAAAACCTTCCGGCCTCCTGGGCCGGATTGTTGAGCTGAAGCGCGAGGGCAAGGACCTGGGGCACCTTCTCCCCTATGCCCAAAAATGGAACGATGCAGACATCTCTGCATCCACCCGCGGCTTGGGGAAGGACCGCCTTCCAGCGCCAGATCCTGCTGGGCCCCGGTCCACTGAAGAACACTTCATCCGGCTCAAACGTGCCGTGAAGGAGTTCGACAGTGCGTGGTACGACACCACCAGCAATGTGGTGGTAAGTTTCGCGAACTTCCTTGTAACTTCTTGTTGATGCCGGTTTCTTTCTTTCCGGATCTTGTCTATCCTTCCAGTCCCCGAGTTTCGTGTTGAGAGCATAGCTCTTAGCGCGAAACTTAATTAGAAACGCGCGAAACCGGCATAGCCAGTCCCCGAGTTTCGGGTTAAGATCTTTGCTCTTAGCGCGAAACTTAACTAGAAACGCGCGAAACCGGCATAGCCAGTCCCCGAGTTTCGGGTTGATAACATAGTTTCCTTCTTTCTCACAATTATTTTGCCTTGAACAGAGCACCGCGGATGCCCGGAAGCAGCTCTTCGAGGAGCTTCTCTGGGAGCACCGGGACCTTGCCGAGGCCCACAGCCACTGCCAAGGTTTATTTCCTTTCTTTTCCTCCGGCATCTTTTTACCGGAATGTTTTCTTCCTTAACACTTATGAATATTTTGTTCAACAGCTGTCCCAGAAGCTACCTTTGAGGCCCTCAAGGCCCAGATTGCCACTCTCTAAGGTATCACTTTTTTCCGGCACAGGCGCAGCAGTCCCCGAGCTTACCGGTACAGTCCCCGAGTTTGCCGGAACAGTCCCCGGGTTTCCTTCATCGATGTCCATTGGTACAACATGTGACTCCGATACAAAAATTGACTCCGACTCCGGACTTGGCTTGATTGATGGTACTCTTAAGTGTGCCAAGGCTATTCCGGGAGGAATTTCTTGCCTGGACGAGCCCAGCTTGCACAAAGCATCCGCGGCTTCATTTTCCGCACGCGGCACATGGTGAAACTCACACCCTTCGAAGAAGCCGGCAATCTTTTGCACGTGAAACCGGTATGAGGCCATGTTGGAATCTTTTGCGTCCCAATCTCCGGAACATTGTTGTACCACAAGATCTGAATCTCCATAGCAAATGATCCGGTGTGCACCGATTTCTTTGCGACCTTAAGCCCATGGATCAAAGCCTCGTATTCAGCCGACATTGTTTGATGCCCTGAAATGTACTTGTAAAACATACCGGAGATGATCTCCCTTTGGTGAGGTTAACACCACACCGGCACCTAGACCCTCTTTGAGTTTGGATCCATCAAAGTGCATCTTCCAGTATTCTATTCTTTGATCTGGGGGCTTGTACTGCATTTCCGCCCAATCGACCAAGAAATCAGCTAAAGCTTGTGATTTTATGGCATCTCTTCTTTCATATACCGGTACGTATGGTGATATCTGGATTGCCCATTTCGCAATCCTGCTGCTAGCATCTTTGTTGCACATGATATCGGAGATGGGTGCTTCACTCACCACCTTCATAGGATGTTCCTCAAAGTAGTGCTTGAGCTTCGTGGCGGCCATGAACACGCCATAAGTCATTTTCTGGAAGTGTGGGTAGTTTTGCTTTGAGAGGGAGAGCACCTCGCTCAGGTAGTATACCGGCCTCTGGATGGTTTTTCCTTCCTCTTCTCTTTCTACTACCACAACAACACTCACAACCCGGTTAGTTGCCGCTATGTATAACAACATGGGCTCTCTTTCCAACGGCGAAGCCAATATCGGCGCAGTGGCTAGCATTGTTTTCAGCTCTTTAAACGCCGCGTCACGCTCGAGGGGTCCAGACGAACGTATCGGATTTTTTTCATCAAAGCATAGAGTGGCAGGGGCCTTTTCTCCTAACCTCGCTTATGAACCGGCTCGGCGATGCTAAGCTTCCGTAAACTTTTGCACGTCCTTAAGATCTTGCGGTATCGTCATTCTCTCGATTGCTCGAATCTTTACCGGATTAACCTCAATGCCCCGGCTTGATACAAGAAAGCCAAGCGGCTTGCCAGCAAGGACACCGAAGGTACATTTTGCCGGATTAAGTTTCATTCGGAATCTTCTTAAGTTATCGAATGTTTGCTGGAGATCGTCGATTAAGGTTTCTTTTGCCTTAGTTTTTACCACGACATCGTCCACGTAAACTTGCACATTCTTTCCGATTTGATCAAACAAACATTTTTGCATACAGCGCTGGTACGTTGCACCAGCGTTGCGCAAACCAAAAGGCATAGTGACATAGCAGTAAGCCCCGTGCGGGGTAATGAACGCAGTTTTTATTTTATCTTCCTTTTTCAAGGGGATTTGGTGGAAACCGGAATAAGCATCCAGGAAAGACAACAACTCACACCCAGCAGTGGAATCAATCACTTGATCGATCCGCGGTAAAGGAAAAGGGTCTTTCGGGCAAGCCTTGTTCAGATTGGTGTAGTCGATGCACATGCGCCACACCTTTGGAGCTTTTGCCTCGAGGTTCTCATCTTTCTTCTTTTCAACCAGCACCGGGTTAGCTAACCACTCAGTGTGCAGCACCTCCACGATAAAACGGGCAACCAACAACTTTGTTACTTCTTCTCCAATGATTTTCCTCCTATCCTCAGCAAACCGGCGTAAGGGTTGTCGCACCGGCTTCGCATCCTTCCGGACATTCAGAGAGTGCTCAGCCAGCTCCCTCGGAACACCTACCAAGTCCTCTGTTGACGAGGCAAAGATATTTCGATTCTCACGGAGGAAGCTGACGAGCGCGCTTTCCTATGCCTCACTGAGGCCGCAGCGATACGAACGGTACGCTCAGGGAAAGCCGGGTCCAGCACGATGTCCTTTGTCTCCTTTGTCGGCTTGAACGCAGGAGCGCTCAAGCTTGCACTCATTGCCGCTAAGCTCAACTTTGAAGACTGAGCCAGCGCAACCGCAGTTTGCATCCTCTTCTTTTCCTCTGCGATCACCAGCGATTCTGCCAGGTTTGATCCGGCGGAAGCAGTTTCCAGCGAGATCCTGTAATTTCCCACCACAGTTAAGGGTCCACGAGGTGCCAGCATCTTCATCTTGAGATACGCCGTGTGGGTCGAGGCCATGAATGCCGCCAGTGCCGGTCTCCCCAGCAGTGCATGATACGGACTATCTAAGTCCACCACCTCGAACTCAATGTTTTCAACCCGGCAATTGTCACGTCCTCCAAACGACACATCCACCCGGACTTTTCCTACCGGTGCGCAGGAAAAACCCGGAACGATTCCATGAAACGTTGTGCGAGTTGGGTGAAGCATGTTTTCTGTTATGCCCAGCGTATGCATGGTGTGCCGGTACATTATGTTTATGCTGCTCCCATTGTCTATCAGCACCTTGCTGAACTTGACGCGAGTCGTTGGCCCTTTCATGATTGGGTCCACCACGAGAGCGTAACCACCCGGGTTAGGCATAACCTTGGGGTGATCCTTGATCGACCATGAGATTTCCTGCTCTGACCACTGCATGTATTTTGGTATTGCCGGCATCACCGCGTTCACTTCCATGGAACGGCGATGTAGGCTCTGCTCGTCTGTCGGCTCAGTGACAAACACGATACAGCACACGTCTGGGTCCTCATAAACATTCCGGCCCAAAGGTGCCTGTGGAGGTGGTTGGCCGTGGCCCTCTCCCACTTGATTGACTTGCTGATACTGTTGCCTGTTTGGCTGAGGCTGTACCGGTAAAGCATTTGCTCCGATAAGCGGTGGTGGTGGTAGTTGTTGCTGGCGCAGCATATCTTGTGGTGGTGGCATCATTATGTTGCACCCTTGCGCCTGCGCATCTTTTACCGCCCCCTTTTGCATTAAGTACTTGGTCCAGGTACAATCTTTTGTCAGGTGGTTTGACGGATGTGCCGGATTCGGCGTGTGCCACCGGCAAGGTTGATCCATGGCGGCTTCCATGGTGTATTTCGCGGGTTCTTGCCAATTCTTTTTCTGGCCCCAGGGTTTCTTTTCGACCCATTGTTTCTTAGGACCTGCCCATGGCTGCGATCCGGTTCTCTGCCTCTCCGGCTGCTGCCGGCATCGAGTTTTCTTGCACAGCAGCAACTTGCTGCGAACCGTACCTTCGATCCGGGAAATCTTCCCTCCTTTTGTTGTTCCGGTTGTCCCGGTATTGTTCCTGGCGCTGCTGAGGCGGGTTTGATTGTTCCGGCTCAGCTTGTATCGCTGGTTGCATTGGGTCTCCCAATGCATAGTTATCCGCCACACGTATCATTTCCGCCAAAGTTGTTGGCATGTTTCGCTGCAGCCTTTGCCACAAAGGCGAACCTCGCCGGCATCCCTGGCTAAACCAAGCAATGACTTGTGCTTCTATCACTCCTTCACAAGAGTTTCTAGTGGAGTTCCACCGGGTCAGGTAATCCCGGTATGTTTCCTGCGGGCGCTGCACGCACAAAGCGAGCTGCTGAGGCCTGTTTGGCCTTCGGTAGGTGCTACTGAAGTTGCTCACAAAAGTTTCCTCAAAGTCCAACCAGCCATTTATGCTTCCTGCCGGCAAGTTGTTCAGCCAGATTCTTGCCGGTCCTACCAGAAACGTTGGCACGATTCTCACGGCCCAACGCCGGTTTCCTTCTCCGGCTACACAACCTCCGCCGCCAGCGACGTAAACCGCGGTCACATAATCCGCGAGCCAGTCTTCCGGCTTAGTGGTGCCATCGTATGTTTTGGTGTCACGGCGCAGCTGAAAATTGCGAACCGGTGGTTGCTCTTTCATGATCCTTGGGCCAAAGCACTTTGGACCCGGAGGACCCTCTGCTTCTATCATTTCAGACAGGTACACTCTGTCCAGACGGTGCCTTGCATCCCGCTCTGGCAAGTTTCTTTCTCCCACGCGCTCTCCCAAAGAGTTCCGGTAAGCGGTGAGTCTTGTTGAGTGATACGTCTCCGACGTATCGATAATTTCTTATGTTCCATGCCACATTATTGATGATATCTACATGTTTTATGCACACTTTATGTCATATTCGTGCATTTTCTGGAACTAACCTATTAACAAGATGCCGAAGAGCCAGTTGTTGTTTTATGCTGTTTTTGGTTTCAGAAATCCTAGTAACGAAATATTCTCGGAATTGGACGAAATCAACGCCCAGGGTCATATTTTGCCACGAAGCTTCCAGAAGACCGAAGAGGAATCGAAGTGGGGCCACGAGGCGCCGCCACACTAGGGCAGCGCGGCCCAGGCCCTGGCCGCGCCGACCTATGGTGTGGGGCCCTCATGTGGCCCCCCGCGTTGCCCTTCCGCCTACTTAAAGCCTCCGTCGCGAAACCCCCAGTACCGAGAGCCACGATACGGAAAACCTTACTGAGATGCCGCCGCCGCCAATCCCATCTCGGGGGATTCTGGAGATCTCCTCCGGCACCCTGCCGGAGAGGGGATTCATCTCCTGGAGGACTCTTCACCGCCATGGTCGCCTCCGGAGTGATGACCGAGTAGTTCACCCCTGGACTATGGGTCCATAGCAGTAGCTAGATGGTTGTCTTCTCCTCATTGTGCTTCATTGTTGGATCTTGTGAGCTGCCTAACATGATCAAGATCATCTATCTGTAATACTATATGTTGTGTTTGTCGGGATCCGACGGATAGAGAATACTATGTTATGTTAATTATCAAGTTATTACCTATGTGTTGTTTATGATCTTGCATGCTCTCCTTTATTAGTAGAGGCTCTGGCCAAGTTTTTGCTCTTAACTCCAAGAGGGAGTATTTATGCTCGATAGTGGGTTCATGCCTCCATTGATATCTCGGGACGATGTGACGAAAGTTCTAAGGTTGTGGATGTGTTGTTGCCACTAGGGATAAAACATTGATGCTATGTCTAAGGATGTAGTTGTTGATTACATTACGCACCATACTTAATGCAATTGTCTGTTGTTTTGCAACTTAATACCGGAAGGGGTTCGGATGATAACCTGAAGGTGGACTTTTTAGGCATAGATGCATGCTGGATGGCGGTCTATGTACTTTGTCGTAATGCCCAATTAAATCTCACTATATTTATCATGGAGAGGGGATTTGGTGACTAGGTGTATACGTGAGCACCCTCTAGATGCCACACGATCTGCGTTGAGATCCGGTTCTCGTCAATTGGATCTGTTGCCTTGACGTTGTCTTATCCATCGCTAAGCGTGCTTGGCGTGGGTCCCACGTGATTTGAAAGTGCATCTAGCCCACTATTTGAATTCAAAAAGGTGGGTCCTACGTGATTTGGAAGTGTTGTTAGTGCTGATGTGGTTTGCTAACCCACCAATGATGGTAACAGTAGATTGTTAGGTGTGACACGTGTCAACCAATGGATGCGTGCTCACGTATACACCCGGTCACCAGGCTTCTTTTGATTTATCATGACATGTATGTGCATTGTTATGCCCTCTCTATTTGTCAATTGCCCGACTGTAATTTGTTCACCCAACATGCCTTTATCTTATGGGAGAAACACCTCTAGTGAACTGTGGACCCCGGTCCATTCTTTTATACTCGAAATACAAATCTGCTTGCAATACTTATTTTACTCGTTTTCTTGCAAACAATCATCTTCCACACAATACGGTTAATCCTTTGTTACAGACAAGCCGGTGAGATTGACAACCTCATCTGTTTCGTTGGGGCAAAGTACTTTGGTTGTGTTGTGCAGGTTCCACGTTGGCGCCGGAATCTCCGGTGTTGCGCCGCACTACATCCCGCCGCCATCAACCTTCAACGTGCTTCTTGACTCCTACTGGTTCGATTAAACCTTGGTTTCTTATCGAGGAAACTTGCCGCTGTGCGCATCACACCTTCCTCTTGGGGTTCCCAACGGACGTGTCGGCTACACACATCAAGCAAATTTCTGGCACCGTTGTCGGGGAGATCAAGACACGCTGCAAGGGGAGTCTCCACTTCCCAATCTCTTTACTTTGTTTTTGTCTTGCTTTATTTTATTTACTACTTTGTTTGCTGCATTATATCAAAACACAAAAAAATTAGTTGCTAGCTTTACTTTATTTACTATCTTGTTTGCTATATCAAAAACACAAAAAAATTAGTTACTTGCATTTACTTAACTTATTTCATCATATTTCTTTTTATTTTACCACAAAAGACATACTGGTAGGACGTGGGTCTATAGTTGGGAGAAACAATATAGAAGAATTTTTCAATCATGTTAGTACCGTTGAAGATTTTGAAGATAGACACTTGGTAGAACTTGCTCCTACTTATGAAATTGCTGCTGTCTGCTTTAGTTCGCATGTTGGAAACTAAATTTGTTAATCTCAATCCTATAATCCAACATATGTTTCTTACACTCGGTGATATGGAAGAGGGGGAAAAGAAAGATTTTGTTTTAGAAACCCTTCTTAGAGAATTTGGTGGTCTAGCAAGAGAGGCTAGAAAGGTCTTTGCTAAATTTAATATGCTTGGTTCTCATACTAATTTTGTTGGTCTCCTTGAAAAGATGGACATGGATAGAATAAGGTACACTAATAATATTAATGATGGTGGGGAGATCAAAGCACCAATACCATGTAAACTCCTAGCTATGAATGATGCACTAGAAAATAACTATGCTTGGCTTGTTCCCGAAAATTTGTTCGATGAGAGTAGCAAGCCCAAGACTAATGAAAAGGGAGACGCTGAAACTTATGTATCCAATATACTATGCTTGGTTGAGAAAACTCCAAACCCCGCTGTAGATGCACCACCCTTTGATAATACTTGATACACACTTTTTGCGCCTAGCTGAAAGGCGTTAAAGAAAAGCGCTTATGGGAGACAACCCATGTTTTTACTACAGTATTTTTTTTTATATTTGAGTCTTGGAAGTTGTTTACTACTGTAGCAACCTCTCCTTATCTTAGTTTCGTGTTTTGTTGTGCCAAGTAAAGTCTTTGATAGTAAAGCGAATACTAGATTTGGATTACTGCGCAGAAACAGATTTCTTTGCTGTCACGAATCTGGGTCTAATTCTCTGTAGGTAACTCAGAAAATTAAGCCAATTTACGTGAGTAATCCTCTGATATGTACGCAACTTTCATTCAATTTGGGCATTTTCATTTGAGCAAGTCTGGTGCCTCAATAAAATCCATCTTTACGGACTGTTCTGTTTTGACAGATTCTGCCTTTTATTTCGCATTGCCTCTTTTGCTATGTTGGATGAATTTCTTTGATCCATTAATGTCCAAGTAGCTTTATGCAATATCCGAAGTGTTAAGAATGATTGTGTCACCTCTGAACATGTTAATTTTTATTGTCCACTAACCCTCTAATGAGTTGTTTCGAGTTTGGTGTGGAGGAAGTTTTCAAGGATCAAGAGAGGAGTATGATACAATATGATCAAGGAGAGTGAAAGCTCTAAGCTTGGGGATGCCCCGGTGGTTCATCCCCGCATATTCTAAGAAGACTCAAGCGTCTAAGCTTGGGGATGCCCAAGGCATCCCCTTCTTCATCGACAACATTATCGAGTTCCTCCCCCGAAACTATATTTTTATTCGGCCACATCTTATGTACTTTGCTTGGAGCGTCGGTTTGTTTTTGTTTTTAGTTTTGTTTGAATAAAATGGATCCTAGCATTCACTCGTATGGGAGAGAGACACGCTCCGGCTGTAGCATATGGACAAGTATGTCCTTAGGCTTTACTCATAGTATTCATGGCGAAGTTTCTTCTTCGTTAAATTGTTATATGGTTGGAATTGGAAAATGCTACATGTAGTAATTCTAAAATGTCTTGAATAATTTGATATTTGGCAATTGTTGTGCTCATGTTTAAGCTCTTGCATCATATACTTTGCACCTATTAATGAAGAAACACCTAGAGCTTGCTAATTTGGTTTGCATATTTGGTTTCTCTAAAGTCTAGATAATTTCTAGTATTGAGTTTTGAACAATAAGGAAGACGGTGTAGAGTCTTATAATGTTTACAATATGTCTTTTATGTGAGTTTTGCTGCACCGTTCATCCTTGTGTTTGTTTCAAATAACCTTGCTAGCCTAAACCTTGTATCGAGAGGGAATACTTCTCATGCATCCAAAATCCTCGAGCCAACCACTATGCCATTTGTGTCCACCATACCTACCTACTACATGGTATTTGTCCGCCATTCCAATGTAAATTGCTTGAGTGCTACCTTTAAAATTCCATCATTCACCTTTGCAATATATAGCTCATGGGACAAATAGCTTAAAAACTATTGTGGTATTGAATATGTACTTATGCACTTTATCTCTTATTAAGTTGCTTGTTGTGCGATAACCATGTTTCGGGGACGCCATCAACTATTCTTTGTTGAATATCATGTGAGTTGCTATGCATGTCCGTCTTGTCCGAAGTAAGAGAGATCTACCACCTTAATGGTTGGAGCATACATATTGTTAGAGAAGAACATTGGGCCGCTAACTAAAGCCATGATTCATGGTGGAAGTTTCAGCTTTGGACATATATCCTCAATCTCATATGAGAATAATAATTGTTGCCACATGCTTATGCATTAAAGAGGAGTCCATTATCTCGTTGTCCATGTTGTCCCGGTATGGATGTCTAAGTTGAGAATAATCAAAAGCGAGAAATCCAAAATGCGAGCTTTCTCCTTAGACCTTTGTACAGAGCGGCATGGAGGTACCCCATTGTGACACTTGGTTAAAACATGTGTATTGCAATGATCCGGTAGTCCAAGCTAATTAGGACAAGGTGCGGGCACTATTAGTATACTATGCATGAGGCTTGCAACTTGTAAGATATAATTTACATAACTCATATGCTTTATTACTACCGTTGACAAAATTGTTTCATGTTTTCAAAATAAAAGCTCTAGCACAAATATAGCAATCGATGCTTTCCTCTTTGAAGGACCATTCTTTTTACATTTATGTTGAGTCAGTTCACCTATCTCTTTCCACCTCAAGAAGCAAACACTTGTGTGAACAATGCATTGATTCCTACATACTTGCATATTGCACTTGTTATATTACTCTATGTTGACAATTATCCATGAGATATACATGTTACAAGTTGAAAGCAACCGCTTAAACTTAATCTTCTTTTGTGTTGCTTCAATACCTTTAATTTGATTTATTGCTTTATGAGTTAACTCTTATGCAAGACTTATTGATGCTTGTCTTGAAGTACTATTCATGAAAAGTCTTTGCTTTATGATTCACTTGTTTACTCATGTCATTACCATTGTTTTGATCGCTGCATTCATTACATATGTTTACAAATAGTATGATCAAGGTTATGATGGCATGTCACTTCAGAAATTATCTTTGTTATCGTTTTACCCGCTTCGGGACGAGCAAAACTAAGCTTGGGGATGCTGATACGTCTCCGACGTATCGATAATTTCTTATGTTCCATGCCACATTATTGATGATATCTACATGTTTTATGCACACTTTATGTCATATTCGTGCATTTTCCGGAACTAACCTATTAACAAGATGCCGAAGAGCCGATTCTGTCGTTTCTCGCTGTTTTTGGTTTCGAAATCCTAGTAACGAAATATTCTCGAATTGGACGAAATCAACGCCTGTGGTCATATTTTGCCACGAAGCTTCCGAAGACCGAAGAGGAATCGAA
>NC_061509.1:83821298-83849132 GCF_022539505.1 Lolium rigidum | reverse complement strand
ATGATACGTCTCCAACGTATCGATAATTTCTTGTGTTCCATGCCACATTATTGATGTTATCTACATGTTATATGCACACTTTATGTCATATTCGTGCATTTTCCGGAACTAACCTATTAACAAGATGCCGAAGTGCCGGTTCTCGTTTTACTGCTGTTTTTGGTTTCAGAAATCCTAGTAACGAAATATTCTCGGAATCGGACGAAATCAACGCCCGGGTTCCTATTTTACCCGGAAGCATCCAGAACACACGAGAACCGCCGGAGAAGGGGGCGGGGCCACCACACCACACCCCGGCGCGGCCAAGGGGGGGGGCGCGCCCCCCTAGGGTGTGGGCCCCCAGAAGCCCTCCTGCGCCGCCTCTCCGCCTATATAAAGCCCCTGACCTAAAAACCTCAGGCGTTCGACGAAAACCACAGAAACCTTCCAGAGCCGCCGCCATCGCGAAGCCAAGATCTGGGGGACAGGAGTCTCCGTTCCGGCACCTGCCGGAGCGGGGAAGTGCCCCGGAAGGCTTCTCCATCGACACCGCTGCCATCTCCACCGCCATCTTCATCACCGCTGCTGCTCCCATGAGGAGGGAGTAGTTCTCCATCGAGGCTCGGGGCTGTACCGGTAGCTATGTGGTTCATCTCTCTCCTATGTGCTTCAATACAATAATCTCATGAGCTGCCTTACATGATTGAGATTCATATGATGATGCTTGTAATCTAGATGTCATTATGCTAGTCAAGTGAGTTTTACTTATGTGATCTCCGGAGACTCCTTGTCCCACGTGTGTAAAGGTGACAAGTGTGTGCACCGTGTGGGTCTCTTAGGCCATATTTCACAGAATACTTACTCAATGTTGAATGGCATAGTGAGGTGCTTATTTATATCTCTTTATGATTGCAACATGTTTTGTATCACAATTTATCTATGTGCTACTCTAGTGATTTGTTATTAAAGTAGTTTATTCCTCCCGCACGTGTGCAAAGGTGACGAGTGTGTGCACCGTGTTAGTACTTGGTTTATGCTATGATCATGATCTCTTGTAGATTGCGAAGTTAACTATTGCTATGATAATATTGATGTGATCTATTCCTCCTACATATGCATGAAGGTGACGAGTGTGCATGCTATGCTAGTACTTGGTTTAGTCTATTGATCTATCTTACACTATAAGGTTACTTAAACATGAGCATTATTGTGGAGCTTGTTAACTCCGGCATTGAGGGTTCGTGTAATCCTACGCAATGTGTTCATCATCCAACAAAAGTGTAGAGTATGCATTTATCTATTCTGTTATGTGATCGATGTTGAGAGTGTCCACTAGTGAAAGTGTAATCCCTAGGCCTTGTTCCTAAATACTGCTATCGCTGCTTGTTTCTTGTTTCTTTGCGTTACTACTGCTGCGTTACTACTGCTACATTACTACTGCTTGTTTACTTGTCCTGGGCAAAGCACTTTTACGGTGTCGTTGCCGTTGCTACTGCTTATTCATACCACCTGTATTTCACTATCTCTTCGCCGAACTAGTGCACCTATTAGGTGTGTTGGGGACACAAGAGACTTCTTGCTTTGTGGTTGCGGGGTTGCATGAGAGGGATATCTTTGACCTCTTCCTCACTGAGTTCGATAAACCTTGGGTATCCACTTAAGGGAAACTTGCTGCTGTTCTACAAACCTCTGCTCTTGGAGGCCCAACACTGTCTACAAGAATAGAAGCTCCCGTAGACATCAAGCACTTTTCTGGCGCCGTTGCCGGGGAGGAAAGGTAAAAAGGCACTCATACTACGGTCTCAGGTAAAGTATTTTTTCGGCGCCGTTGTGTGTGTGCTCAAAGCTATTTCCTTTAGATCCTGAAATTGCATCTTGTTGTTTCTTGTTTACACTAGTTTGGCATAATGTACAAGAGTGAGCTTCTTATTCTATTTCCTGATTTAAAACATGGATTGTTTGATGCGAAAATTAAAAAACCTATGAAATCTTCTTTGCATGCTTGGTAGTAATATTAGTATGAACGCTTTGAACACCATTGTTGACAATAATATAGAAAGTTCTAAGCTTGGGGAAGCTGGTTTTCATGATATTTTTAGTCCCCCAAGCATTGAGGAGAAAATTTTCTTTGATGATACTATGCCTCCTACACTTGATGAGAATAATAATGATAGCTACTTTGTTGAATTTGCTCCCACTACAACTAATAAAATTGATTATGCTTATGTGGAGAGTAATAATTTTATGCATGAGACTCATGATAAGAATGCTTTATGTGATAGCTATATTGTTGAGTTTGCTCATGTTGCTACTGAAAGTAATTATGAGAGAGGAAAATATGGTTGTAGAAATTTTCATGTTACTAAAATGCCTCTCTATGTGCTGAAATTTTTGAAGCTACACTTGTTTTATCTTCCTATGCTTGTTACTTTGCTCTTCATGAACTTGTTTATTTACAAGATTCCTATGCATAGGAAGCATGTTAGACTTAAATGTGTTTTAAATTTGCCTCTTGATGCTCTCTTTTGCTTCAAATACTATTTCTTGCGAGTGCATCATTAAAACTGCTGAGCCCATCTTAATGGCTATAAAGAAAAGAACTTCTTGGGAGATAACCCATGTGTTATTTTGCTACAGTACTTTGTTTTATATTTGTGTCTTGGAAGTTGTTTACTACTGTAGCAACCTCTCCTTATCTTAGTTTTGTGTTTTGTTGTGCCAAGTAAAGTCTTTGATAGTAAAGTAAGTACTAGATTTGGATTACTGCGCGAGAAACAGATTTCTTTGCTTGTCACGAATCTGGGTCTAATTATCTGTAGGTAACTCAGAAAATTATGCCAATTTACGTGAGTGATCCTCAGATATGTACGCAACTTTCATTCAATTTGAGCATTTTCATTTGAGCAAGTCTGGTGGCCTAATAAAATCCATCTTTACGGACTGTTCTGTTTTGACAGATTCTGCCTTTTATTTCGCATTGCCTCTTTTGCTATGTTGGATGAATTTCTTTGATCCATTAATGTCCAGTAGCTTTATGCAATGTCCGGAAGTGTTAAGAATGATTGTGTCACCTCTGAACATGTTAATTTTTATTGTCCACTAACCCTCTAATGAGTTGTTTCGAGTTTGGTGTGGAGGAAGTTTTCAAGGGTCAAGAGAGGAGGATGATATACTACGATCAAGAAGAGTGAAAAGTCTAAGCTTGGGGATGCCCGGTGGTTCATCCCTGCATATATCAAGAAGACTCAAGCGTCTAAGCTTGGGTATGCCCAAGGCATCCCCTTCTTCATCGATAAATTATCAGGTTCCTTCTCTTGAAACTATATTTTTATTCGGCCACATCTTATGTACTTTACTTGGAGCGTCTGTTTGTTTGTTTCTATTTTTGTTTGTGTTTGAATAAATTGGATTACATCATGCTTGTGTGGGAGAGAGACACGCTCCGTTGGTTCATATGAACACATGTGTTCTTAGCTCATAATATTCATGGCGAAGTTTCCTCTTCGTTAAATTGTTATATGGTTGGAATTGGAAAATGATACATGTAGTAATTGCTATAATGTCTTGGGTAATGTGATACTTGGCAATTGTTGTGCTCATGTTTAAGCTCTTGCATCATATACTTTGCACCTATTAGTGAAGAATACATAGAGCATGCTAAAATTTGGTTTGCATAATTGGTCTCTCTAAAGTCTAGATAATTTCTAGTATTGAGTTTTGAACAACAAGGAAGACGGTGTAGAGTCTTATAATGTTTACAATATGTATTTTATGTGAGTTTTGCTGCATCGGTTCATCCTTGTGTTTGTTTCAAATAACCTTGCTAGCCTAAACCTTGTATCGAGAGGGAATACTTCTCATGCATCCAAATACTTGAGCCAACCACTATGCCATTTGTGTCCACCATACCTACCTACTACATGGTATTTCTCCGCCATTCCAAAGTAAATTGCTTGAGTGCTACCTTTAAATAATTCAAAATTTATCACCTCTGATTTGTGTCAATGTTTTATAGCTCATGAGGAAGTATGTGGTGTTTTATCTTTCGATCTTGTCATTTACTTCGACGGACTTTCACAATGGAGTAGTGGCTTCATCCGCTTATCCAATAATTTTGCAAAAAGAGCTGGCAATGGGGTTCCCGGCCCGATTAATTAACTTGCATTAATAATTCTCTTCACATGTTTTGCTCTGATTCATCGAGTAAGCAACTTAATTTTGCAAATAGACACTCCTTCATGGTATGTGATTGTTGGAAGGCACCCGAGGATTCGGTTAGCCATGGCTTGTGTAAGCAAAAGGTTGGGAGGAGTGTCATCCATAAATAAAGAAAAACTAAACTAAAGTACATGTGTAAACAAAAGAGAAGAGGGATGATCTACCTTGCTTGGTAGAGATAACGTCCTTCATGGGAGCCGCTCTTGAAAGTCTGGTTGATGAGGTAGTTAGAGTACCCGCTACCATTCGTTGACAACAACATACACCTCTCAAAACTTTATTTTTATGCTCTCTTTATGTTTTCAAAATCAAAGCTCTAGCACAAATATAGCAATCGATGCTTTTCCTCTATGAGGATCATTCTTTTACTTTCAATGTTGAGTCAGTTCACCTATTTCTATCCACCTCAAGAAGCAAACACTTGTGTGAACTGTGCATTGATTCTTACATATTTGCATATTGCATTTGTTATATTGCTTTGCATTGACAATTATCCATGAGATATACATGTTATAAGTTGAAAGCAACCGCTAAAACTTCATCTTCCTTTGTGTTGCTTCAATACCTTTACTTTGAATTATTACTTTATGAGTTAACTCTTATGCAAGACTTATTGATGCTTGTCTTGAAGTGCTATTCATGAAAAGTCTTTGCTTTATGATTCGAGTTGTTTACCCATGTCATATACATTGTTTTGATCGCTGCATTCACTACATATGATTTACAAATAGTATGATCAAGTTTATGATGGCATGTCACTCCAGAAATTATCTTTGTTATCGTTTTACTCTGCTCGGGACGAGCGGAACTAAGCTTGGGGATGCTGATACGTCTCCAACGTATCGATAATTTCTTGTGTTCCATGCCACATTATTGATGTTATCTACATGTTATATGCACACTTTATGTCATATTCGTGCATTTTACTGGAACTAACCTATTAACAAGATGCCGAAGTGCCGGTTCTCGTTTTCTGCTGTTTTTGGTTTCGGAAATCCTAGTAACGAAATATTCTCGGAATCGGACGAAATCAACGCCCGGGTTCCTATTTTACCGGAAGCATCCGGAACACACGAGAACCGCCGGAGAAGGGGGCAGTGCCACCACACCACACCCCGGCGCGGCCAAGGGGGCGCGCCCCCTAGGGTGTGGGCCCCCGGAAGCCCTCTCGCGCCGCCTCTCCGCCTATATAAAGCCCACGACCTAAAAACCTCGGGGCGTTCGACGAAAACCACAAAAACCTTCCCGAGCCGCCGCCATCGCGAAGCCAAGATGCGGGGGACAGGAGTCTCCGTTCCGGCACCCTGCCGGAGCGGGGAAGTGCCCCGGAAGGCTTCTCCATCGACACCGCTGCCATCTCCACCGCCATCTTCATCACCGCTGCTTGCTCCCATGAGGAGGGAGTAGTTCTCCATCGAGGCTCGGGGCTGTACCGGTAGCTATGTGGTTCATCTCTCTCCTATGTGCTTCAATACAATAATCTCATGAGCTGCCTTACATGATTGAGATTCATATGATGATGCTTGTAATCTAGATGTCATTATGCTAGTCAAGTGAGTTTTACTTATGTGATCTCCGGAGACTCCTTGTCCCACATGTGTAAAGGTGACAGTGTGTGCACCGTGTGGGTCTCTTAGGCCATATTTCACAGAATACTTACTCAATGTTGAATGGCATAGTGAGGTGCTTATTTATATCTCTTTATGATTGCAACATGTTTTGTATCACAATTTATCTATGTGCTACTCTAGTGATTTGTTATTAAAGTAGTTTATTCCTCCCTGCACGTGTGCAAAGGTGACGAGTGTGTGCACCGTGTTAGTACTTGGTTTATGCTATGATCATGATCTCTTGTAGATTGCGAAGTTAACTATTGCTATGATAATATTGATGTGATCTATTCCTCCTACATATGCATGAAGGTGACAAGTGTGCATGCTATGCTAGTACTTGGTTTAGTCTATTGATCTATCTTACACTATAAGGTTACTTAAACATGAGCATTATTGTGGAGCTTGTTAACTCCGGCATTGAGGGTTCGTGTAATCCTACGCAATGTGTTCATCATCCAACAAAAGTGTAGAGTATGCATTTATCTATTCTGTTATGTGATAGATGTTGAGAGTGTCCACTAGTGAAAGTGTAATCCCTAGGCCTTGTTCCTAAATACTGCTATTGCTGCTTGTTTACTGTTTTACTGCGTTACTACTGCTGCGTTACTACTGCTACATTACTACTGCTTGTTTACTGTCCTGGGCAAAGCACTTTTCTGGTGTCGTTGCCGTTGCTACTACTTATTCATACCACCTGTATTTCACTATCTCTTCGCCGAACTAGTGCACCTATTAGGTGTGTTGGGGACACAAGAGACTTCTTGCTTTGTGGTTGCGGGGTTGCATGAGAGGGATATCTTTGACCTCTTCCTCCCTGAGTTCGATAAACCTTGGGTATCCACTTAAGGGAAACTTGCTGCTGTTCTACAAACCTCTGCTCTTGGAGGCCCAACACTGTCTACAAGAATAGAAGCTCCCGTAGACATCAGGCCACCATTTCCCTTTTGATTCCGAATCCCGCTGGCGGGCTTTGGATTTCTTGGCAGCAGTCTCTTCCGCCTTCTTCTCCGCTTGTTCCGCCTCGGAGGCTTTCTCCGGGAAAGTTGAGGTGCCCTCGCGCGTCCTTGCCGGAATCCTTAGTAGGGTCCAGCTGGACTGGGACGAAGGGAGGCGGAGCGGAGGAGATGGGCGTCGCCATGATCGGTTCACTGGTGGGAGGCGGAGTCGTGGAAGACATCTGAAGACAGAAAAGAACGCGGAAAAACAAAGTTTAGTCGGATCCGCGTCTTCGTCCTAACGATCATCCCTACCAACTACGGCAAAAGAACGAAGCTCGAGAGCTCACCGTGATGGAGTCCGCGGTGGTCGGAGTTGCCGGCGACAAGGTTTCTGCGCGGTGGCTCGCTGAAGTTAAGAACTGGACGAACACCGTGCGGCGGCGAAGCGTCTCCGGCAAAGTTCCGGCGAGATTCCGGCACGGCGGAGTGGAAGCTCGAGGCGGCGCTGCGCAGAGAGGTTGAAGGGGGGTGAATGAGGGTTAAGGGGTCGACGGCGGATATTTATAGGCCGGAGGGACGAGATTCGTGCTCCGCATCCTGTGGTCGGAACGCAAGCGTCGCGCCGTTGGATGTGTGACACGTGTCCAAAACCCTAAGCGGTTAAAATGGCTAAGGATAAGTTACCGCGCAAATCGCGCGAAAATGGCGCCCGAATTGGCGGAACCGTTTGAGTCTCTTAAGATTCCGGGTAAGCAGCGCGAAGATAAGAAGTTCTCATTCGAAGCAGGGGGAATCCGGAAACGTATTCAAATCGTCGATGGATGAAGTCCCGCAGAATGGGAGCATTTTCCGACTAGAGGTTGGGAAAAGAAGAAAATGTGAAGTTGGAGTTCTTCAAGTTTCTCCGCGTTATCGACATTGTTGGAGATCATGATGAACTAGCAAGGCGGAAGCAGCAGGCGAAACTCGGAGAACTCTGGGGGCTACTGTTGTGGGTATACTTCATGGGTGTACCATCGACAGTGCTTAGATCCGGCAAGCCCGGGTGGCCCACAGACGTTGATGAGAGGCATGTGGCCCATCGGGCGGCCCAGTTGCTGTTGATCATGAAGGAAGAAGTCCGGCCCAGGATCAGTAAGCCGGATCCGTACTGACATTAGGAGGAACCCGGATCCGTGGAGGCCCATGAGGAACCCGGATCCAGTACGACGTATATGGAAGGCGGATCCGTGACGTACAAGGCAAGACATTGTACCGTAGTTAGGCAATCTGTAATCCGGCTAGGACTCTCCATGTAAACCCTAGATCCGTGCGTCTTTATAAGCCGGATCCTGGGAGCCCTAGAGGCACAACCACAACTCATTGTAACTACGCGAAAGCGCCCAGATAATTCCAGACAAGCAGCAGTAGGCCCTGTCCTCGCGCAGGTGTTCCGAAGCTGGGTAAATCGCGTACCACCGTCCCGTGTGCACTCCGCCCTATGGCCCCTACTTCTTCTCCCCCTCGTGAGGATCCCTCCTCCGAGGTACCGTCGATTAGGCAACGACACCTGCTCTGTAGATGTAGCCATCATAACTTCTATCTTGCTCAGTCGTTGTTACAAAAATTATAGGTATTATAGTAACATCCTGCTATTATTTAGTTCATGGCCAATTTTAAGTAATTGCACATGTTGGTTCGCATTCCCCGCTCTATAGCTTTTGGCATCGTAACTTCTATATTTGGTTTACATTCCCTGCTCTCGTAGATCTAGCCATCATAACTTTACCTTGCTCGGTCGTTGTTACAAAAATTATGGCCTCGCTACTATGTTGTTTGTGCCAATTTTTTACTCCATGAACATGTTGGCTTGCATTCCCTGTACTATAGGTGATGCCATTGTTTTGTATCTACTTCATTGTAAGCTAACAAAGTAAGGACTTAGTTTGGCATGATATCACTCTGCTATCTAGCATGTAGTACAAATAAACTTGTCATACTACTAGATAATAATTTTGCGTGCCATCTTGTTCTTCAAAAGCTGCATTATTGACTTGTTTCTCTGACTTGGCATGACGCTCACATATGGAATGCTGAACATATTGGTTTGCATTCCCTCTTATACAAGTTCACAGGTGATCCCACTATATTCCGTATCTCGGTCCATCCTAAGCTCCAAGCATTAACTATCCTCTATGTGTTGCTCATTACAAGTTTATATCCCGAAACATCTTGATTTGCATCCCCTTCACTACAAGTTCAGGAGTATTATTTAGTTCACGGCCAAAATGAAGTAATTGCACTTGGCACATGTTGGTTCACATTCCCTCCTCTTTAGCTTTTGCCATCGTAACTTCTATTTTTGGTTTACATTCCCCGCTTCTGTAGATGTAGCCATCATAACTTCATCTTGCTCGGTCGTTGTTACAAAATTTATAGCCTCGCTACTATGTTGTTCATGCCAATTTTGTACTCCCCGAACATGTTGGTTTGCATGGGACTCGACAGTAGTAAGTCCTGTCGTTTCATTTTAACGTGCTCTGTTATATTGGTTGTTGCTATGCGGCATGCACTCTTTGTTTGCTTATTGTGCGCATTACAATGATCTTGTTATAACGACGAAATGATGAGTTCCAAATTCTTTGGCAAACAATATTGTAGTGTCTTTGCCCTTTCCATTGTTGCTGTCTTAACTTGTAATGTCTTTGTTTCAGATATAGGTGCTGCATGGACAACTTAAAAGATTGCCGGATCGCTTCATTGAATTGCTAGGTTTAATTACCATTCAATTTCTCTGGGTTCTGTAATATTTTTTCAAAGCCTTGCGACTGATGTAATATTTAGTTAGTTTTTATAGTTCTTTCGCGCATTTTTTCTTTGTTTCTTGTGGTAAGTGAGGCTATCCGACAGAAATCAATGCTGCGTAAATATTCTCAGTATCTAAATCACAAATTCCCATCGCTTAAACGCCCCAATTAAGCGAAATCACATATGTGCCGGCCCGCAAAATCCTAAAGCGCCTATTGTGCTGGCATATAAGCAGCAACTAAATGAGCTGGCCCACTTACTTATTGGGCCAGCCCACTTGATTTATCGTGGACCCCACACTCTACTTGGGCCGGCCCACTTGCTTCTGTTGTGGACCCCACTATCAAATGGGTCGGCCCATTAACAGGATAGTGGGACCCACATGTGTTTTGGCCTGGCCCACTATCTTGTTGGGCCGGCCCAATTGCTTCTGTGGTGGACCCCACATACAAACTGGACCGGCCCGTTAACAGGTAAGTGGGACCCACCTGTGTTTTTGGCCCGGCCCACTATCTTGTTGGGCCGGCCCAATGCGGGTAGCGGGAATCGAACCCGCATCGTTAGCTTGGAAGGCTAGGGGTTATAGTCGACGTTGCCCTTTTTCTTTACGTAGTATTTTTTTTACTATACCTGTTGAGGTAGCATTATAGACCGTATTGTTACTCTTCAGTCCAAATTGATCTTGTAACAGATCCGCAACCGAGCCTCTTAATTAATCATTAAACAGAACTACTAAACAGAAAAGGGTTGATAAATGATCAAGATAAAACTTTCATATTTTGCATTATGAAATGTTCTTTTTATTATAATAAATTATTATAATAAAGAGGAGGCGAATCCACTTACTAATTTACGAATAAAAAATAAAAAACTAAAAAATTAGTTACGTTATGGTGGACCCCACTTACAAACTGGGCCGGCCCTTTAACAGGAATGTGGGACCCACCAGTGTTCTTGGCCCGGCCCACTATCTTATTGGGCCGGCCCACTTGCTATATCGTGGACCCCACTTGCTCAATGGGCCGGCCCTTTAACAGGAATGTGGGATCCACCTGTGTTTTTGGCCTTGCCCACTTTCTTGTTGGGCCAGCCCAATTACGTTATGGTGGACCCCACATACTAAATGGGCCGGCCCTTTAACTGGAAAGTGGGACCCACCTGTGTTTTTGGCCCGGCCCACTAACTTGTTGGGCCGGCCCACTTGCTATATGGTGGACCCCACATACTAAATGGGCCGGCCCTTTAACAAGAAAGTGGGACCCACCTGTGATTTTGGCCCGGCCCACTGGCTTGTTGGGCTAGCCCATTTAATCTATTGTGGACCCCACGTACTAAATGGGTCGGCCCTATAGGAGGAAAATGGGACCCACGGGCTAATTGGGCTGGCCCAATAACTTCTTGGGCCGGCCCACTTGCTTTAAGGTGGACCCCACTTGGTAAATGGGCCGGCCCGATAACAGGAAAGTGGGTCCCTCATGTTTTGTGGGCCGGCCCTTTTGCTTGTTGACCGGTCAAACGAGTGCATTCGGCCCGGCCCACATGCTTAGTGGGCCGGCCCATTAATGTTTTGACCAATCAACCTTAGAGGTTAGGCCCGGCCCACGTAACTAATGGACCAGCCCAGCTATATAGTTGACCGGTCAAACTAAGTCAGCTGGCCCGGCCCGCAAACTTAATGGGCCGGCCCGCTTAAGACGTGGCAGGCCTCGTGTGGGCCTACCATCTACCACGGGGTTTCAGCGGTTAACGTCGTTAACTGCCAGTTAACGGCGTCTGCCATGTGTCAGTTTGCATGATGTCAGCAGTCAACGGGATCCCGAAAACACTTCTGCAACGGTCCGATTTTCCGTGGCGGAAGTGAGCCCAAGCGCGACGGACCGAAAAAATCGTCGTAGGACTTTGCCTGACGCAGTTTCGACAACAGAACCCATATCGTCGGGTTAGGCCCATAGGCGACGAAAAATACCCCTTAGCGGACGATTTTGAGACGTTGTCTATCAGAACTTTTCTTGTAGTGGAGGGCGGCGGCCGATGCACCGGCGGATACGTTGGAAGCAGCGACGGGGACCTGGACGGGGGCGGCGGCCGATGCACCGGCGACTATGTTGGAAGCAGCGACGAGGGCCTGGATGGGGGCGGCGGACGATGCGCCGGCGGCTACGTTGGAAGCAGCGACGGGTGGCGCCGTTACCGGGGAGGTAAGGTAAAAGGTATTCACATCCTCCGACTACTAAGCTATTTCCTAGCACTGTTGCCGGTGTGTGAGTGCTCGAAGCTATTTCCTTTAGATCCTGCAATTGCATCTTTTTGTTTCTTGTTTTCACTAGTTAGGCATAATGGACAACAGTGAGCTTTTTATTCTATTTCCTGAGTTAAGACATGGATTGTTTGATGCGAAAATGAAAAAACCTATGGAACCTTATTTGCATGCTAGTAGTAATATTAGTATGAACGCTTTGAACACCATTATTGATAATGATATAGAAAGTTCTAAGCTTGGGGAAGCTGGTTTTGATGAGCATGATATTTTTAGTCCCCCAAGCATTGAGGAGAAAATTTACTTTGATGATACTTTGCCTCCTATTTATGATGATTATAATGATAGTAGTCTTTTGGTGCCGCCTACTATGGAGGATAAATCTAATTATGATTACAATATGCCTCCTATATTTGATGATAGCTACTTTGTTGAATTTTCTCCCACTACAATTAATAAGAATGACTATGCTTATGTTGGGAGTAGTAATAATTTTATGCATGAGACTCATGATAAGAATGCTTTATGTGATAATTATATTGTTGAGTTTGCTCATGATGCTACTGGATATTATTATGAGAGAGTAAAATATGGTTGTAGAAATTTTCATGTTACTAAAACACCTCTCTTTTTGCTGAAAATCTTGAAGCTGCACTTGTTTTATCTTTCTATGCTTGTTGCATTATGCTTCATGAATTTGTTTATTTACAAGATTCCTTTTCATAGGAAGTGGGTTAGGCTTAAATTTGTTTTGAATTTGCTTTTTGATGCTCTCTTTTGCTTCAACTACTATTTCTTGCGAGTGCATCATTAAAATTGCTGAGCCCATCTTAATGGCTATAAAGAAAGCACTTCTTGGGAGATAACTCATGTGTTTATTTTACTACAGTACTTTTGTTTTATATTTGAGTCTTGGAAGTTGTTACTACTGTAGCAAGCTCTCCTTATCTTTATTTTATTGCATTGTTGTGCCGAGTAAAGTCTTTGATAGTAAAGATGATACTAGATTTGGATTACTGCGCAGAAACAGATTTCTGTCTGTCATGAATTTGAGCAGTGTTCTCCGTAGGTAACTCAGAAAAATCTGCCAATTTACGTGAGTGATCCTCAGATATGTACGCAACTTTCATTCAATTTGAGAATTTTCATTTGAGCAAGTCTGGTGCCTCTAAAAAATTCGTCTTTACGGACTGTTCTGTTTTGACAGATTCTGCCTTTTATTTCGCATTGCCTGTTTTGCTATGTTGGATGGATTTCTTTGTTCCATTGACTTCCAGTAACTTTGTGCAATGTCCAGAAGTGTTAAGAATGATTGTGTCACCTCTGAATATGTGAATTTTTGATTATGCACTAACCCTCTAATGAGTTTGTTTTGAGTTTGGTGTGGAGGAAGTTTTCAAGGGTCAAGAGAGGAGGATGATACAATATGATCAAGAAGAGTGAAAAGTCTAAGCTTGGGGATGCCCCTGTGGTTCATCCCTGCATATTTTAAGAAGACTCAAGCATCTAAGCTTGGGTATGCCCAAGGCATCCCTTCTTCATCGACAACTTATCAGGTCACCTCTAGTGAAACTATATTTTTATTCCGTCACATCTTATGTGCTTTACTTGGAGCGTCTGTTTGTTTTTTATTCTTGTTTTTGTTTGAATAAAATCGGATCCTAGCATTCTTTGTTTGGGAGAGAGACACGCTCCGCTGTTTCGTATGAACACATATGTTCTTAGCTTTATTCTTAATGTTCATTGCGAAAGTTGAACTATTTCATTCATTGTTATATGGTTGGAAACAAAAAATGCCGCATGTGGTAAATGGTATAATGTCTTGAATAATTTGATACTTGGCAATTGTTGTGCTCATATAGATCATGTTTAAGCTCTTGCATCATGTACTTTGCACCTATTAATGAAGAACTACATAGAGCTTGTTAAAATTTGGTTTGCATGATTGGTCTCTAGAGTCTAGATATTTTCTGGTTAAGGTGTTTGAACAACAAGGAGACGATGTAAAGTCTTATAATGCTTACAATATGTTCATATGTGAGTTTTGCTGCACCATTTTATACTTGAGTTTGCTTCAAACAACCTTGCTAGCCTAGCCTTGTATTGAGAGGGATTCTTCTCGTGCATCCAAATCCTTGAGCCAACAACTATGCCATTTGTGTCCACCATACCTACCTACCACATGGTATTTCTCTGCCATTCCAAAGTAAATTACTTGAGTGCTACCTTTAAAAATTCTATCCTTTGTCTTTGCAATATATAGCTCATGGGAAAATAGCCTTAAAAACTATTGTGGTGAAGAATATGTACTTATGTGTCTTATTTCTTAATAAGTTGCTTGTTGAGCGGTAACCATGTTTCTGGGGACGCTATCAACTTTTACCTTTGTTGAATATCATGTGAGTTGCTATGCATGTTCGTCTTGTCTCGAAGTAAGGGCGATTTTCATGATCAAATGGTTTGAGTATGCATATTGTTAGAGAAGAACATTGGGCCGCTAACTAAAGCCATGAATCATGGTGGAAGTTTCAGTTTGGACATCAATCCTCAATCTCTTATGAGAATATTATCTGTTGTTGAATGCTTATGCACTAAAGAGGAGTCCATTATCTGTTGTCTATGTTGTCCCGGTATGGATGTCTAAGTTGAGAATAATCAAAAACGAGAAATCAAATGCGATCTTTCTCCTTAGACCTTTTTACGAGCGGCATAGAGGTACCCCTTTGTGACACTTGGTTGAAACATATGTTATGCAATGATAATCCATGTTAATCCAAGCTAATTAGGACAAGGTGCGAGCACTATTGGTAATCTATGCATGAGGCTTGCAACTTATAGGATGTCTTATACATAACACATATGATTTATTACTACCGTTGACAAAATTGTTTCTATGTTTTCAAAATGAAAAGCTCTAGCACAGAAATAGTAATCCATGCTTCCCTTTGCGAAGGGCCTTTCTTCTAATTTATGTTGAGTCAGTTTACCTACTTCCTTCTATCTTAGAAGCAAACACTTGTATCAACTGTGTGCATTGATTCTTACATGTTTACCTATTGCACTTGTTATTTTACTTTATGTTGACAATTATCCATGAGATATGAATGTTGAAAGTTGAAAGCAACCGCTGAAACTTAATCTTCCTTTGTGTTGTTTCAATGCCTTTATTTAGAATCTATTGATTTATGAGTTAACTCTTATGCAAGACTTATTGATGCTTGTCTTGAAAGTACTATTCATGAAAAGTCTTTGCTATATGATTCATTTGTTTACTCATTGTCTTTACCATTGCTTTGAATCACTTCATTCAACTCATATGCTTTACAATAGTATTGATCAAGATTATGATAGCATGTCACTTAAGAAATTATCTTTGTTATCGTTTACCTACTCGAGGGCGAGTAGGAACTAAGCTTGGGGATGCTTGATACGTCTCAAACGTATCTATAATTTCTTATGTTCCATGCTACTTTTATGATGATACTCACATGTTTTATACACACTTTACATCATTTATATGCGTTTTCCGGAACTAACCTATTGACGAGATGCCGAAGTGCCAGTTCTCGTTTTCTCGCTGTTTTTGGTTTCGTAAATCCTAGTAAGGAAATATTCTCGGAATTGGACGAAATCAACGCCCAGCATCTTATAATTCCACGAAGCTTCCAGAACACCCGAGAGGGACCAGAGGAGAGCCACAGGGCCACCACACAGGGTGGCGGCGCGGCCCAAGGGGGGCGCCCCCCTATTGTGTGGAGCCACCGCAACCCTTCCGACTCCGCCTCTTCGCCTATAAGAAGCCCCCTGACCTAAATCTTCGATACGGAAAAGCCACGGTACGAGAAACCTTCCAGAGCCGCCGCCATTGCGAATCCAAGATCTGGGGGACAGGAGTCTCTATTCCGGCACGCCGCCGGGACGGGGAAGTGCCCCCGGAAGGCATCTCCATCGACACCATCGCCATCTTCATCACCGCTGCTGTCTCCCATGAGGAGGGAGTATTTCTCCCTTGAGGCTAAGGGCTGTACCGGTAGCTATGTGGTTAATCTCTCTCCTATGTACTTCAATACAATGATCTCATGAGCTGCCTTACATGATTGAGATTCATATGAGCTTTGTATCACTATTCATCTATGTGCTACTCTAGTGATGTTATTAAAGTACTCTATTCCTCCTCCATGATGTAATGGTGACGAGTGTGTGCATCATGTAGTACTTGGCGTAGTTTATGATTGTGATCTCTTGTAGATTATGAAGTTAACTATTACTATGATAGTATTGATGTGATCTATTCCCCTTTCATAGCTTGATGGTGACGAGTGTGCATGCTATGTTAGTACTCGGTATAATTGCGTTGGTCTATCATGCACTCTAAGGTTATTTAAATATGAACATCGAATGTTGTGGAGCTTGTTAACTCCGGCATTGAGGTGCTCTTGTAGCCCTACACAATTAATGGTGTTCATCATCCAACAAGAGAGTGTAGAGTGGTTTTATTATGTGATCAATGTTGAGAGTGTCCACTAGTGAAAGTATGATCCCTAGGCCTTGTTTCCAAATACCGCAATCATCGCTTATTTACTCGTTTTACTGCATCTTTACTTCCTGCAATATTACTACCATCAACCGCACGCCAGCAAGCTATTTTCTCAGCGCCGTTACTACCGCTCATATTCATTCATACCACTTGTATTTCACTATCTCTTCGTCGAACTAGTGCACCTATACATTTGACAAGTGTATTAGGTGTGTTGGGGACACAAGAGACTTCTTGTATCGTGATTGCAGGGTTGCTTGAGAGGGATATCTTTGACCTCTTCCTCCCTGAGTTCGATAAACCTTGGGTGATCCACTTAAGGGAAAACTTGCTGTTGTTCTACAAACCTCTGCTCTTGGAGGCCCAACACTGTCTACAGGAATAGAAGCGTGCGTAGGCATCAACGGGGGCCTGGACGGGGGTGGCGGCCGATGCGCTGGCGGCTACGTTGGAAGCAGCGACAGGGGCCTGGACGGGGCGTCGGCCGATGCGCCGGCGGCTACATCGGAAGCGCCGACAGTGGGCAGCTCATTCTTCTCCATCGCCGGCGGTTTTCTTCGGGGTTTTTTCTTCGGTTGTGGAGAAGATGATGGGACAGGAGAGGCGGTTGCATCGAGGGAGAGAAAGAGGGGATCTATAAAGACGAAGGTGGCGTGTACCGCAACACGCGTCCGCTATACACGGCTGCAGCGTGCACCACAACACGAGGCTAACCCTGGGATGTTTTTTGTACTCAGTTATAACCTCGGGTATTATACAGAAATTTTATCTGTACTCAGTTTTCCCCTCGAGTACTTAGACTGGCAAGTGCAATATACTCAGTTTTACCCTCAAGTAGCTAGTCAACAGAGAGTCAACAAATGAGATTAACATAGCTAATTGAGTCATTTCATGCACAAAAAAATCCAAAAAAATAAAAACATATGTGCACCTACTCATGGAGTCTTCATACGCAACCTGCCACCTTGGAAACCTTAACAAACATAGATAAATCAAGTTTTACCACAAATTGTCACTTCTCAGAATCACTAGTAGCTATGAAGATGCATGGTTTTCCACTCAAACCCCTTTGAAAAGCATCTTCCCCAAAACACAGTTTGTCTAAATGAGGCCATAATTGTCACACTCATGTATATTTGAATTGCAAATAATTTGATGTAGCCCAATATGAATTATATTGTACAAAACACACATTTTTCATTTTGTAATTATTTCGTTTGAATCCCTTAGTCTATTTACTATTTACATGCCCTTGGTTTCTTAGTACTACTCAATTTTTCCCTCAAGTACTATCACAAATGAAGCCCAAACTTATCCTGATTAGTTGACCCGTTATCACACGGATCGACTCCACCAACCGTTGATCCATTGATCTAACGGGCAGTATACCCCTCTCCATCTCTTAGTGGCCACCCCTCTCTCTCTCCCTTCGTGGCCACCCCTATCTCTCTCTCTGTCGGTGGACAGTGCCACCCCTCTATTTATGTGCAGTAACGAGTTTTCCACGTAACTATATTCCCTCTATTTATGCATTATTTTCCACGATCTAAAAATGTTAAACTAAAAAGGGGTATAATTTTGGTGTAAACAAGAGACATACATATTTGCGGATTTCGGTGAATGCATTATTTGTCACTCCTCTAACAATTATCAACTCTCTTTAGCATTCCTTTTTCTTTTAGGGAATATAGTTTGGGATATAGTTTTGGTAATTTGAAACGGCCCAAAAGTGGTATAATTTTGGTATAAACATGAGGCACACATATTTGAGGATCACCCCTCTAACAATTATCAACTATCTTTAGCGTTCCTTTTCTTTTAGGGAATATAGTTTTGGTAATTTGAAACAGACCTAAAGTGGTAAAATTTTGGTAGAAACATGAGACATACATATTTGGCATATTTGAGGGATTCAGGTGAATGGATTATTTATCACCCCTCTAACAATTATCAACTTTCTTTAGTATTCCTTTTCTTGTAGGGAATATAGTTTGGGATATAGTTTTGGTTATTTGAAACGGCCCAAAAGTGGTATAATTTTGGTAGAAACATGAGACATACATATTTGGCATATTTGGGGGATTTCGGTGAATGGATTATTTATCACCCCTCTAACAATTATCAACTTTCTTTAGCATTCCTTTTTCTTCTAGGGAATATTGTTTGGTATATAGTTTTGGTTAGTTGAAACGTCCCAAAAGTGGTATAATTTTGGTATAAACATGAGACATACATATTTGTGGGATTTCGGTGAATGCATTATTGGTCACCCCTCTAACAATTATCAACTATCTTTAGCATTCCTATATTCCCTAACACTTACTTTTTTTTTGGTAATTTTGGTGAATGCACGCACTAACTTTGAAAACAACTACAAGTACATGTAACTGAATAATGGATTTGTAACAAGGTATCCCTTGTAACAACTTCTAGCGCCTGATGAGCAATGATAAGAATCCGATCGCAATTATACAACAAAAAAAACCAACCATCAGATTAATTGCTTCTTCAACTCGATCAGCTGCATTAACTGCTTGTTCATTTTCTTGAGTTCTCCCTTCACTTCCACCAGTTCTGCATTGGGAGCATTAGGCATAATCAGAACGGCTCCTCTCTCTGCCGCATTCTCTACAGCAAGTCCCCCCCTCCCAAATTGCGCTCCCCAATAGCGCCAATTGATTCCTGCAATTGAAGCCTCTGAACGTACACATCGATCGACTCGAAATACCTGCATTTCTTCAGGATTTGAAAACAACAACGTGAACCCTAAATCCCAAATTCGAGGGAAAATAACAAGAAATCGAGAGAAAACAGAGCAATGGGAGCGAGATCTAACCTTATTCCCCTCTCTATATGGCAAGCTCTTGCATGCAAGGAACTCACGTCCACAGTTGCTGTTGTCGTCCGTCTTACAGATCGACCGCTTCAGAGGCTCCTGGCGTGGGCAGTCAGGGCATCTTGTCAAAGGCACGGATCCATACTACGGCCATGAAGAATGGGAGGTCGAAGAGAAACTAGACATCACCCGCCTGCCGGAGAAGTGCTGCCGCTGGCGGAGAAGAAGAACAATGGGGTGCGGAGAAAGAAAGGGGAAGCAATGGCACGGGCACGAGCGCGGGGCTGGCTAGGGCTCCCATTTTGCAACGGTCACCTGGGTAAGCAGTGGGTCCGGCGTGCTAACGTGGACAAGTTGTGGGTCCCACGATGATCTGGATAAGTGGAGAAGTGTCCACTGCGGGGCACCAACAGCGGCCCCACTTGCCAGCACCAACCAACGGTCAACTAAACGGGATTCCTCCCGTTCGAGCTCCTTGTGAGGGTTTCAGACAAGGGCTTGGGCAAAACTGAGGAAAAACTAAGTGGCTGGGGAAAACTGAGCATAACTAAGGACCCGAGGGCACAAAAATAGAAATCCCTATCTTTTATGGTCATGCACCTGAGATGAATGGTTTATTCTTATTGAATCTCGATAATAGTGATACACATGTTCATAACATTGAAGCTAAACGAATAAAATTGAATTTTAATTCTACATACATGTGGCACTGTCATCTTGGTCACATTGGAGTGAAGCGCATGAAGAAACTCCATTCTGATGGACTTCTTGAATCACTTGATTTTGAATCACCTGAAAGATACAAAGCATGTCTAATTGGAAAAATGACTAAGACTCCATCCTCTAGTATAATCGAGCGATCGACAAACTTATTGGAAATAATACATACCGAAGTGTGCGGTCCAATGAGTGTAGCATCGCGCGGTGGTTATCGTTATGTTCTTACTTTCACGGATTATTTGAGTAGATATGGGTATATCTACTTTATGAAACATAAATCCGAAAGTTTCGAGAAGTTTAAGGAATTCCAAAGTGAAGTAGAAAATCAGCGTAACAAGAAGGTTATGTTTTTGCATTCTGATCGCGGAGGTGAATATCTGAGTTACGAGTTTGGCATGCATTTAAAGAAATGTGGAATACTTTCACAGTTGACACCGCCGGGAACACCACATCGCAATGGTGTGTCCAAACGTTGTACTCGAACTCTCTTAGATATGGTTCGGTCTATGATGTCTCTTACAGATTTGCCGTTATCATTTTGGGGTTATGCTTTAGAGACAGCCGCATTCACTTTAAATAGGGCACCATCTAAATTAGTTGAAATGACACCGTATGAATTGTGGTTTGGTAAGAAACCTAAGTTGTCGTTCCTTAAAGTTTGGGGCTACGAAGCTTATGTAAAGAAGTTACAACCTGACAAGCTTGAACCCAAAGCGGAAAAATACGTCTTCATAGGATACCCTAAAGAAACAATTGGGTATACCTTCTATCATAGATCCGAAGGCAAAGTTTTCGTTGCCAAGAACGGATCCTTTCTTGAAAAGGAGTTTATCTCGAAAGATGTGATTGGAAGGAAAGTAGAACTCAACGAGGTCATTGAACCTTCTCTCGGATTTGAGAGTAGCGCAAAACTGAAAGATGTTCTTGTGCCGCCTGCATCGATAAGAGAGGAAGCTAATGATAATTTTCATGAAACTTCGAACAAAGTTGCTACTGAACCTCGTAGGTCGATGAGGATTCGTACCAATCCTGATTGGTATGACCCCGCCTTGAATGTCATGTTGGTGGACAATAATGATGACCATGCAACGTATGAGGAAGCAATGATGAGCCTGGACTCCAACAAATGGCAAGAAGCCATGAAACCCGAAATGGGATCCATGTATGAAAACCAAGTATGGACTTTGGTGAACATACCTGATGGCCGCAAGGCTGTCGAGAACAAATGGATTTTCAAAAGAAAAACAGACGCTGATGACAATTTTATTGTCTATAAAGCTCGACTTGTCGCGAAAGGGTCTCAAAAAATTCAAGGAGTTGACTACGATGAGACTTTCTCATACCGGTAGCGAAGCTGAAGTTTGTGAGGATTTTGTTAGCAATCGCTGCATTTTTCGATTATGAAATTTGGCAGATGGATGTCAAAACGGCGTTCCTTAATGGTGACATTGAGGAAGAGTTGTATATGGTCCAACCCAATGGTTTTGTCAATCCCAATGATCCTAACAAGGTATGCAAACTTCAGTGCTTCATTTATGGACTGAAGCAAGCATCCCGGAGTTGAAAACGACGTTTTTTTTGAAAGGAATACGGTAGGGGAAACCCCTACAGTGATTTTGTTTTTAAATAATAAGAACCCAAATTCGCATCTCTGGGGACTTGCACCTATGTGGCTGGGTTGTACATCCACTTCCCTAACCAAGTGAGCTAGGCTCACTTCTTTGAAACGGACGTTTTGATAAGGTGATCAAAGATTTTGGATTTATACAAACTTTTAGAGAAGCTTGTATTTACAAGAAAGTGAGTGGGAGCTCTGTAGCATTCCTAGTACTATATGTAGATGACATATTGTTGATTGGGAATGATATAGAACTTCTTGGAAGTGTCAAAGGCTATTTGAATAAAAGTTTTTCAATGAAGGACCTTGGCGAAGCAGCATACATTTTAGGCATCAAGATTTATAGAGATATATCAAGATGATTAAGAGGGCTTTCACATAGTACATACTTGGACAAAGTTCTAAAGAAGTTTAAAATGGATGAAAGCAAGAAAGGGTTCTTGCCCATGTTGCCAGGTAAGACGTTGAGTAAAACTCAAAGTCCGGCTGCGGCAGAAGAAAGAGAAAGGATGAACAAAATCCCCTATACCTCGGACATAGGCTCTATCATGTATGCCATGATGTGTACGAGACCGGATATCGCACATGCTGTTAGTTTGACCAGCATATATCAAAGTGATCCTGTAATGGAACATTGGACAACGGTCAAGAATATGCTGAAGTACTTGAAAATGACTAAGGATATGTTTCTTTGTTATGGAGATAATCAAGATCTCGCTGTAAACACCGATGCTAGTTGGAACACCGATCTGGATGACTCAAAGTCTCAATCTGGATACATATTTATTTTGAATGGTGTAGCAGTGAGCTGGAGGAGTGCCAATCAAAGCGTTGTGGCAAAATTTTCAACTGAATCAGAATACATAGCTGCTTCGGAGGCTTCATCAAAGGCGATATGGATGAAGGAGTTATTACTGAGCTTGGTGTGGTTCCTAGTGCGTTGGACCCGATGACCATCTATTGTGACAACATGGGTGCCATAGCCAATGCACAGGAGCCAAGGTCACACAAGAAGCTGAAGCATATCAAGCTACATTTTCATTCTATTCGCGAGTATGTCGAAGATGGTGACATAAAGATTTGCAAACTACACACATATCTGAATGTGGTAGATCTGTTGACTAAACCTCTCCCTATAGAAAAACATGACCCACAAAAAACGCCATGGGTGTTAGATACATTACCATGTAATCTAGATTCTTGACTCTAGTGCAAGTGGAGACTGTTGGAGATATGCCCAAGAGGCAATAATGAAGTGGTTATTATTATATCTTTGTGTTTATGATAAATCTTTGCATCCCATGCTATAATTGTATTAACTGGAAACATTAATACTTGTGTGTTTTGTAAACATAAAAGAGTCCCTAGTAAGCCTCTTGTTAAACTAGCTTGTTGATTAATAGTGATCATGGTTTCCTGATCATGAACATTGGATGTTATTAATAAAATATCATATCATTAGGAGAATGATATGATAGACACACACACCCATAGTAAGCATAGCATAATATCAAGTCATTAAGTTTGTTTTGCTACAAGCTTTCAAACACATAGTAACCTAATCCTTTGACCATGACATGATGTTAATCACCAACACCGGATGGATACTTTGATGACATCAAACACCACTTCGTAATTGGGTGGTTATAAAGGTGGCATTAAGTGTTCTGAAAGTATGAGTTGAAGCGCATGGATCAAGAGTGGGATTTGTCCATCCAAATGACAAATAGATATACTCTGGGCCCTCTCGGTGTAATGCCATCCAATTAGCTTGCAAGCATGTGACTAGGTCACAAGGGATGTCATATCACGATACGAGTAAAGAGTACTTATCGGTAACGAGGTTGAACAGGTATGGAGATACCGATGATCGAACCTCAGATAAGTAAAATATCGCGCGACAAAGGAAATCAGTATCGTATGTTAATGGTTCTTTCGATCACGAAGTCATCGTTGAACATGTGAGAATCATTATGGATCTCTAGGTCCCGCTATTGGTTATTGATCGGAGAGGTGTCTCGATCAGGTCTACATAGTTCACGAACCGTAGGGTGACACACTTAAGGTTCAATGTTGTTTAAGTAGATATGGAATATGAGATGGAGACCGAATATTGTTCGGAGTCAAGGATGGGATCCAGGACATCACGAGGAGGTCCGGAATGGACAGGAGAATAAATTCGTATAAGGAAAGTTATTTTCTGGAGTTCGGAAAAGTTCGGGAATTTTCCGGTGGAAGACTTGAGGGTTTCTAGAAGGTTCTAGAGGGGCCATTGGTGGGCCCACGACCCGGGAGGGGCCACATGAGCCGAGGGGGTGCAGCCCAGCCCTAATGGGCCAGGCGCACCACATCCTCAAGGCCTAGGCCGGCCAACCCCCTAAGGTTTAGGCGAAACCCTAAATGGGGAAGACTTGGGGGCAAGTTTCCCCCTCTCCCTTTGTGTGTCGGCCCTAGGGCTTGGAGGAGGGGCCAAGGCAGCCCTGGCTGACCCTCCCCCTATATAAAGAGGGGATGGGGCAGGTGTCTGAGATATGCCCGAGAGGCAATAATAAAGTGGTGTTATTATATCTTAATGTTTATGATAAATGTTTATATATCATGCTATAATTGCATAAACAGGAAACATTAATGGATGTGTGTTTTATAAACAAACCGGAGTCCCTAGTAAGCCTATCGTTTAACTACCTTGTTGATTAATTGATGATCAAGGTTTTCTGACCATGAACATTGGATGTTGTTAATAACAAGATCATATCATTAGGAGAATGATATGATGGACACATACCCATAGTAAGCGTAGCAATAAGATCAGGTCATTGAAGTTAATTTTGCTCCAGCTATCAAATGAATTGTAACCTAAATCCTTCGACCATGAGATCATGTTAATCACTAACACCGGAGGAATAATTTGATGGCATCAAACACCACTTCGTAATTGGGTGGTTATAAAGGTGGCATTGGGTACTCTGAAAGTGGGAGTTGAAGCTCATGGATCAAGAGTGGGATTTATCCATCCAAATGAGTAAAGAGCACTTATCAGGAACGAGATTGAACTAGGTATAGTGATACCGATGATCGAATCTCGGAAATATTGCGTGACAAAGGGAATCGGTAATGAATGCACATGGTTCTCTCGATCACGAAGTCATCGTTGAATATGTAGGAGCCATTATGGATCTCCAGGTCCCGCTATTGGTTATTGGTCGGAGAGGTGTCTCGATCATGTCTGCATCATTCACGAACTGTAGGGTGACACACTTAAGGGTTGATGTCGTTTAAGTAGATATGGAATATGGTATGGAGCTCGAATGTTGTTTGGACTCTCGGATGGGATCAAGGACATAACGAGGAGGTTCGGAATGGTCCGGAGAATAAGATTCATACATAGGAAGTCATTTTCCAGGGTTCGGAAAAAATCTCGGTGTTTTGATCGAAGCTTCTAGAAGGTTCTAGAAAGACCGAAAGGGTCCGGAATATTATGGAAGGTTTCGGAAGTGTCCGGGACGACCCGGGCTGTCTAAGAAGTCCGAAGGGTTCCATAATAGGTGTATCCACAATTTCCTTAAGGGTTAAGGAGTTTCTCCTAAGGCAAATTCGGATTTGTCTAAAGAGTCCTAGTTCTAGTAGGTTTTGGCTTAGAGAAACTTACCGGAACTCTCCCAAACTTTGGGGACAGGTCTTGGACGACCCAAGGGTCTTTTCCACCTATAAAAGGAGGGAAAGGGGAGCCCCAAGAGTTGCACAATTCGTAGCCCAAGCTCCCTCTCCCCAAACCCTAGCCGCCCCTTCCTCCTTCCTCTTGCACGACTACGATGAAGCCCTGCATGATTTCTCCACCACCACCACCATCACGCTGTCGTGTTGTCGTCATCAACACCGTACATGTGACTGAGTGCGGAGGTACTACCCGATTGCAGAACTGGAGGGATCTTCTTCTCGCTCTTGAGAGCGGCAAGTGATCGACCACATCAACCACGAGTACAACCTCGTTAACACTTAGCGATCTACAAGGATATGTAGATCTGATCTCGTTGCTACCATCTAGTATATTAGATCTTGGCTTTTATCCTGGATTGGATCTTGGTTTATTCATTCTCGCGGTAGGATTTTTTTGTTTTCTATGCTACGAACCCTACAGCAGGGGCGCAGCCCACACCTTCCCTCCAACCCTAGCCGCCAACTCTCCTCCTCCTCATATTTCCTGCGCTGGCTTGGCAAAGCCCTGCAGGAATTTCTCCTCCACCACCACCACCACGCCGTCGTGCTGCTGGGATTCCGAGGGGATCTACTACCTCCGCTGCCCGCTGGAACGGGAGAGTAAGGTCTTCATCGACTCCGTACGTGTGACCTAGTACGGAAGTGCTGCCGGATCGCAGCACCGAAAGGATCTCGTTAAGTCTTTGGATATTTGAGGGTTAGTTCTCATCTATCTCGTTGCACATATCTCATAGATTAGATCTTGACTTTTCCATAGATTGGATCTTGGTTTTATTTGTCTTTGCGGTAGATTTTTTTTTGTTTTCTATGCAAAGAACCCAACAATGGCGCGTGCATGACAGCTCTGGTCAAGGTGTCCGACGACATTCTACAACTTTGGTGGTGGAGCCACTCAACCATAGCTATGATCTGACGATGGGAGTTGCATAGTGGTGGTGTGCGTCAATGCACTGGGCCGCATGTGGGTCAGATCAAGATGGCCTACATCTCAGCAACCATGAGCGGTGGCACGATGGACCAGGGGTTGGTGCAGTGCAGTGAGGCAGAGGGGGCAGTGAGGTAGAGGAGCGGCAGCCGCGAGCGTGTAGCCGTTCTAGATTTGGGCTATGAGGGCCTATGTGTCGTGGATGCCTTTTGGGACCGTTCATGTTTAAGTTGTGCAGGGCGCACTGCGTGGGGCAACACAAAGGTTGGTGCATCTATCGTTCTCGTCGTTGTGACATCTGCCGCTCCCTCCCTTTCCATGCACCTATGGGATAGATTTTGGCCAGGTGGTCCTAGATTTGGTAGTGGAATTTGCGGGGTTTCAGCGAGGGATCTTGTGGGGGTGTGTATTGGAGGATCGGGAGAAATCAACGTTGGAGTATCAGACACAGACACAGCCGCATCTAAGTGTGTCACCGTTCCTCCCTAGAGGGCGTCGATGTTACTCCTTTTCCACTTCCCTCTAAGTGTCGAGGGAAACTGTAGGACTACCTCGCTTTTACAGAGGAAAACATTGTATTGACATCACACAACTTCTTGATGGTACTATGTAATCCGTGGTTCATGAAACATTGTGTTGGGATGAGTTGAAAAGATGCAATAGTGATATGTTTGTGCTATTGCATTATCAATTTCTTGAACTTGGTCATAGTTGCTTTATTTGTAAAGCGACCAAGGCCTATTTCATGAAGTCCAACATTGGCTCACACACTTTTTAGGGTTAGTTTTTTCCTATTTTTAAAATTATAAGACACCACACTTAGTTTCTCACCGCCTTGAGTTCGAGAGGTGCAACATCCGTGCCAACAAGGAGACGAAGACGCCTGGCTCCGCTTATGGCAAGCATGACCTGCGCGCTACATAGGGAAGTTGCTCCACATAAATTTAATGGTGAAGTGGATCCGGAGAGTAGTTTATTGGTTTTTATTCAATGTATTTGCATAGTAATATTTCTACATGGAGACTTAATTTAATTGTGAACTCTTATCTTCCTGTTATATAATAGTGACATTGCATGTCTCTGCAAATGGATGCCCACCGAAGGGTGGGTGGAAGAGGACAATCACCAAGACCTGTACCTCAACGGCAACTACACACTCGCCACTGTACCCTTAGCGATGTGACATGCCCTCGCCATAACACTAACAAATATCTCTTCACAACCCGTGGGTATCAATAATAGCTATGTTCCCTTGCATTCTTCCTGTGGTGGCTGACAATAGATCCACATATAAGAGAGAGTGTGCGAAAATCAAACAGCCTAGGCAACATAAAGACAAACAAAGTATGGCATTCTAGTCTAGATATGCTCCCTTGAATATAATGATACCGTGCGGGTTAGATCTGAGCTAGGGTAAGCACCAAATCTATTTTGCATAATGGAAAATGGCATGGTTTCGATCACGGAAGATGCCGGTGGTGGCTTGAGTAGAGGAGAAGTGAGGCCTATCTGGATGACGACGATATCTGGAAGTGGGATGGGTACACAACACACGGTGATGCACCCAGGTTCAAGGCCCTCGCGGTGGAGGTAAAACCCCTACTCCTGCATGTCTGATGTATATGCAAGATTATACCGTGTTACAGTGGTGCTCCTTGAGTTGGTTGTCTCGAGGAGGAAGAAGCTACC